>NC_069504.1:617851344-618151344 GCF_027579735.1 Bombina bombina
GAGGGACCTGGGGGAGGCAATTCGCTGGATACCAGAAGCAGCGTCCATTGAACAGCAGGGGGTGCATTCCCATTAAAGCTTCCAGGCGATTAGCTGTGTAACTCTCCCTCCCACCGGTGTTGCGAGAGGGAGTTAGAACCTGGGAAGGCGGCTAGAGGTGAAAGGAGACAAGTAAAGCCGACGAGGATTGTCACGGGTACAAGTAACTCCCCTCATAAAGGCCCAAACCTGAGAGTAAATAGCTGGAATACTGAGAGGAGCTGGAAGTGTTGTCCCCAGCGAGTAGACGTTCCTGGCAGAACCCGGGATGGCATCTGCAATATCTCCTAAACAGCAAGTATTCTTTAAAGAGTGACATTTCTATGCTGCCTGTCGACTACTGCTATGCTTGCTTTCTTAACTCTCTAACAAAACGCTTGCCTGCTATGTCCTTTTGCCATCTAACCTCTTGAAAATCTTGCTGCTATCATATAGCCAGTGTGACTGCACTTAGTAAAACAACATAAGCTTTGTATTTAGGAGCCTATGCTTTTATAAGAGAATATTTGAGGACATATATTTTGCCGGGAATAAAGAGGAGGGAAACAGAGTGGAGAAAAGGAAGGAAGAAGCAGAAATAAAATTTTAATTAAAGGGACAGTAAACCTAAAAAATAATGTTATATAATTCTGCACATAGTGCAGAATTATATAACATTATTTAGGTGCTATAGCTATAAAACCGTTTTTTCACTTTTAATATTTAAAAACATACCTCTTTTACAGACCCGCTCTCTGCTGAGCGGGTCTGTTTTTTTTAGTCAGCGCATCGGGCCAGCTGTATAGTCACAGCTCGGCCCGACCGCGCCATAAGACTAAGTGCAGCTCGCTCCTGCTCTGTCTGACAGCAGGAGCAAGCTTCACTTAATGCTATGGCGCGGTCGGGCCGGGCTGTGACTATACAGCTGGCCCGATGCGCTGACTAAAAAAACAGACCCGCTCAGCAGAGAGCAGAGAGCGGGTCTGTAAAAGAGGTATGTTTTTTAAATATTAAAAGTTAAAAAACGGTTTTATAGCTATAGCACCTAAATAATGTTATATAATTCTGCACTATGTGCAGAATTATATAACATTATTTTTTAGGTTTACTGTCCCTTTAAATCTGGACACAGTGGGGAAAGGAGAAAAAAAAAAAAGAGAAGAAAGATGAAAAAAAAAACACTGTCAGTCTTTGCATGCACTTCTCTACTATTGGCTACTACTAATTACTAACTACTGGCTAATAACTCTGAATCATTCACACTGTAATAGGAGACCTTGGGCTACTTTTGGAGAGGTTCTTAAAAGGATAAAAAGGCTAAGGAACTTTAGTTAGATTCAATATGTATAAATAGTATGGTTGGGCTTGAAGAATGTTAGAAAATTTCTCTATTTTTTTTGAATAAAGAATCTAGGGAAGGTAATTGTTTAACTTTATATTAAGTTAAACACATAGGAGGATTGACTCCTTATCTGGAGAGCTTTATTTACTGTCCTTAGGGTCTCAAAACCAAGGAGGAGACTAGAGTCTCTGGCTTTCTTAGTGAATACAACAAATCTGTTAAAGCTGTTATGTACATGTGAATTTAACATAGGCATATTAACTCTTGCTTGTATTTGTTATTAACCTCTACCTATGCTTCTGCACAAGTGAAGCTTGAGAATATACTGGAGCTGTACTTTATAGCAAGTCCTTAATGTAAAAGGTGTGATTTTTATGTATTCTCTGATTGAATGTAGTACTCCTTAGAACAGGAAAAGGCAAGGGATTGTACACACACGTAAAGAAGAATTTGAATTAGAGTGCTTTTTATTTCAGCTAAACTTGAGGGTTTATTTTGCGTAGTCACTAATAGCTAAGGTTTAAGCTTTAAGCAGATTAATAAAGCTAATCTTTGGCTGATTATTACTGAAATAACTCTATGACATTCTAAGAGTCTACAAATAAAGATTACCACTGGCGCTTATAAAATAAGCTAGGATTTATACTACCATAACAGAGTGGGACTTATCTAAGTGTAAAAAGGAAATCTTGCGTGAATCAAATCTGTCTCAAAATGTATTGGAAAAAAAATATATATATAGATAGATAAAAGTATCTAAGGGTGTGTGACAGTGAATTTAATATTTGAGTCAGTGTATGTAGACGATATATCTAGTGTTCAAAACGTTTTCCTTTGGAAAACATATATGAAATAGATGAGTCTGTGTATACAGACAATATAGATGATGTCCGTAAATCGTGTCCTTTACAATAAATTGGGTTAAAGGGATAAGTGTGTGTTTATAAATAGTGTTTGTGATACTAAATGATGTCCTTAAAATATAGATAGATAGTAATTGATAAGTCTGTATTTACAGGTGATATGTATGGTGTCCGTAAATAAAGATGATAGATATAATAGATAAAAATTGACTTGTTTAATAAACTAGATAAACTTGTGACATAAACTTATCCATATAATGTGAGTGGGGGGAGAGAGAAGGGTGTAAGGAAAGGAGTGAAGTGACTTTTAGTGAGGAAATAGTAAGAAGACCCAGAAAATTAGTTGAGTAAGTTGATAAAAAAGAAATTAATTCAGTTTTATAGTGTTTATTTAGTGTTCATGGAGTGTCAACCGGCTGTGATAGGATAAAAAGGTAGTGAGAAAAACCACGAAAATTAGATAAATAAGTTAATAAGAAAAAATTAATTGAGATTAATAATGTATGTGCTCGTGGAGTGTCAACCAGCTATGGTAGGATAAAGGAGTCCCTATTTTAAATGATTAATTCTTGCACTACCCTAAGGTTACAATCTCAAGGTCTGTTAGGGTAGACTCTTAGAATTGATATGGTGAAAGAGGGTTGGCGCTTACTATAAATCCTAAATGCCTGGCGGATATGAAACTACTCCTCCTCAGTAGTTTGGGTTAAGATAGATTGTACAAATAAAGATTACCACTGGTGCTTATAAAATAAGCTAGGATTTATACTACCATAACAGAGTGTGACTTATCTAAGTGTAAAAAGGAAATCTTGCGTGAATCAAATCTGTCTCAAAATTTATTGAAAAAAAATATATATATATAGATAGATAGAAAAAAGTATCTAAGGGTGTGTGACAGTGAATTTAATATTTGAGTCAGTGCATGTAGACGATATATCTAGTGTTCAAATCGTTTTCCTTTGGAAAATATAGATAGATAGTAATTGATAAGTCTGTATTTACAGGTGATATGTATGGTGTCCGTAAATCAAGATGATAGATATAATAGATAAAAATGACTTGTTTAATAAACTAGATAAACTTGCGACATAAACTTATGGCATTAAAATTCATAAAAATGTAATCTCAAATAAATAAAACATAGGGACGTCTCCCTATAAGTAATTCTTTTGGTCAATTGGCCTTACAAATAATTGGATATTAAAGGTATAAAACTTGATCAATATAGCCACTTTGTGTGTATACCAGTTATTGGGCAAACCGTAAGGTACCTTACAAGTGTCAGTTGAGAATCGGAAATACTTCGGAACCGATGTACCGCTTCTTTGAGCATCCTTGTGTGTTGTGCTCCTTCGCGGCTTATTACAAAAACAACAAGCCTCCGATGTTATTGGTTGTTGGAAGTCACACCTCTCTTTTAATAGGCTGTGAGGGTGCACGCTGGATGTTAGCGTGTGAAGGTATAGATGATCTTTAACAAGATGTTTATAGTGCAGCTGTTAGGATTCTGCTTCAGCAACGTATGAGCGCAATATTGGAAATCCGCTGTTGTAGTAATGAAGTAGTATTCTCCCATTTATAGCTGATCAGATCCTTCGTCCTCCTTATGGCTTTTGCTCCTAAATCATAGAAATTAAAGAGTCCACTTGAGGGGCTGGATCGCAGCTTGTAGGAGTAAAAATAGTTGTAGTGCAAAGGTCTGGAGTAAATTCTATGCGTTTCACCCTCTGTTTTATTTATTTGAGATTACATTTTTATGAATTTTAATGCCATAAGTTTATGTCACAAGTTTATCTAGTTTATTAAACAAGTCATTTTTATCTATTATATCTATCATCTTTATTTACGGACACCATACATATCACCTGTAAATACAGACTTATCAATTACTATCTATCTATATTTTAAGGACATCATTTAGTATCATGAACACTATTTATAAACACACACTTATCCCTTTAACCCAATTTATTGTAAAGGACACGATTTACGGACATCATCTATATTGTCTGTATACACAGACTCATCTATTTCATATATGTTTTCCAAAGGAAAACATTTTGAACACTAGATATATCGTCTACATACACTGACTCAAATATTAAATTCACTGTCACACACCCTTAGATACTTTTATCTATCTATCTATCTATATATATATATTTTTTTTCAATACATTTTGAGACAGATTTGATTCACGCAAGATTTCCTTTTTACACTTAGATAAGTCACACTCTGTTATGGTAGTATAAATCCTAGCTTATTTTATAAGCACCAGTGGTAATCTTTATTTGTACAATCTATCTTAACCCAAACTACTGAGGAGGAGTAGTTTCATATCCGCCAGGCATTTAGGATTTATAGTAAGCGCCAACCCTCTTTCACCATATCAATTCTAAGAGTCTACGCTAACAGACCTTGAGATTGTAACCTTATACCCTGTTTTCACTGTTACAAAAAAAATGTGTTACTAGAAACTTTGGGTATAGTCATCACTTAAGTTTGGGGGGGTTAAAGCTTTTGATAAGATATCTCGCACATCCACCGGAAGGAAGGGTAGTGCAAGAATTAATCATTTAAAATAGGGACTCCTTTATCCTACCATAGCTGGTTGACACTCCACGAGCACTAAAGAAACATTATTAATCTCAATTAATTTTTTCTTATTAACTTATTTATCTAATTTTCGTGGTTTTTCTCACTACCTTTTTATCCTATCACAGCCGGTTGACACTCCATGAACACTAAATAAACACTATAAAACTGAATTAATTTCTTTTTTATCAACTTACTCAACTAATTTTCTGGGTCTTCTTACTATTTCCTCACTAAAAGTCACTTCACTCCTTTCCTTACACCCTTCTCTCTCCCCCCACTCACATTATATGGATAAATTTATCAACTCACCCACTTACACTAAAATCACCTCTCCAGCTATGGCTGGGAAATCGAGAGATAAAAAAAATAAACAGGTCATAGAAACTATTGTGGAATTACACACAAGTACTACCAGCCATTCCAGAGACACTGAACAAATTGATATGCAAACTTTAGTTGAAAGTATTTTGAATGCCTTGACTCCTAAATTTGAAGGCCTCAGGTCTGAAATTAAACAAGACTTAACAATACTAACAAATGAAGTAATACAATACTCTAGTAGACTCCAAGAGGTTGAACAGAGAGTCTCAGATATAGAAGACAATAGTGAGGGTATGAGATCTAAAATTGAAACCAACAATATACCCTAATTTTAAAACTACAGTATAAAATTGAAGACCTAGAGAATCGCTCTAGAAGGAATAACGTTAAGATAATAGGCCTTCCCGAAAATAAAGGAAATGAGAATTTGGCAGAGTTTATCTCTATAACTTTGATCAAACTTGTGGGTATTCCCCCCACTTATCCCAGTATACTAGTTGAATGGGCACATAGAATAGGTAGCCAGACATTTAATAGTAATAAGGAAGCAAGATCAAGACCAGTACTTGCTAGACTACTTCATTTTCAAGATAAAGTGACATTAATGCAGTATTATTGGAAATCACAACCAATTTTCATGGGGGAGAAATTTAATTATTTCTCTTTCAGGATTTCTCTTACAAGACCTCATTAAAGAGAAAGGAAATGTCACCTTTATGCACGAAGCTGATGAACCCCCTGTTCAGGCTACTATGCTTTATCCTGCTATGTTTAAAATCACAGTTAGAGATAGAGTTTATCTTTTTGATAATCGCAAAGACGCTGAAAAATTTCTGGTAGAAAATAAAATACTATAAGGACCTTGGTATATATTATTAGAGTCTTAATTTTTAATTTTTTGAGATGGCGTCTCCTCAAAATTTAAGTATGTAGGGTCAATGCCCTCACATGGATTAATTATAAATAGTAGTGGAAGGTTAGTTATAGGGTTCAGGTTGAGTGGGGTGGAGGAGGAAGATGCCAGTTATGATCATATACATTTTTTTTTCTTCTCTCTCTCCTCTCAGATGTTTTAACACTTAATTAAAAATAATGACTGCTCTTTTGAATTCCTTAAATATAATTTCCTTAAACATAGGGGGTATTAACTCCCCCGTAAAACAGTGATAGCGCAACTTAAAAAAAATGAACTGCTCTATAGCCTTTTTACAGGAAACTCATTTGGATCTTAAAGAAGTTGCTAAACTGAAAACCTCCTGGGTAGGAGAGGTGGTGGCCTCACCAGGGGAACATAGGAGAAAGGGAGTAGCCATTTTAATAGGAAAAAAGACAAAGGTACAAATATTCCAAATTTTACGGACCCAGATATATTTGAGATGATTCAAATAGCCCATATATGTATATATATGTTGAAATGATACATATTATACTAAATAAATAGTTGCTGCAGTGAATAGATATATGGAAAAATAGATTCAAACTGTAATAATCCCATGGTTTAATTATGTGTAACATAATTTTTCTTTTTTTCAGATGGAGTGCCTGCATGGGATACCTAAATCATGTCATATGATTATATACAAGATGATTCTGAAAGTTTAAACACGGCTCTGAAAACATATTAGATATATAAATGCCGTTAATTTCAGAAACAGTATACATTATTTTAATATAATATACTGTGTTTCATATCAAAATAATCAGAAAATTCATAAGATATTACTTATCCAAAACAAATATTGTGAGTAAGTGTTTGCAGTAAATTATGATAAAATGAATAACCATTTCATAGAATACTGAATTAAGTTGTTAAAATGTTTAGAAATAGTATTGCATGTATTGCTGTGTTGTGCTGTCTGCTGCCACCTAGTGTTATGATGCGAAATTGCAGCCATGAGATGATTGGTTGTTGCAAGGATGCATTTCCTTGACAACATACTTTACCAAATAAACCAATCCATGTTCAGTTGCAAAGAACCAATCCGAGACAAGGCTTCCGTGGGCATTTCCAATACTCACCAATGACTGATAATAATCAAAAAAGGGGAGGGGTGAAATCAGATGATTTAACCCCAAGCATAGAGACTGAGGAGAAAAGGTGGCTGCTAATCCTGAAGGAATAACTACTGTGGTTATTATTAAAGCACACGGCTACTTTTGGACTCCATATGCAATATCCCCAATTTTGAATTTCTGAGGTGAAATTGGATCTGTTGAGAAACATTGGAAACTGGATATCGACTGGTTTATTTGGTAAAGTATACAAGGTTATTGGTAAGATAAGTTATATTCATAGTCACCACAGTTAAATTATAATAAGCAGATTTAAGGAAATAGTTTATATTTCAAGTTAGCATTTCATAGCCTATGTATTGTTAAACTAATCCCAATCTTAAATTGTTTATCTATGCAAATATATAATAATAATTCAGAAGTGTATATTGTATTATTTGTTTAAATTTGTATCTGGTAGACTAAGTAACCTATCTGTGAAAGTTCTGATGTTTTAATCAATATTGTATTAGGATTGTATTGCCTTGAATGTTAAAAGCAAAAGATTTTAGTCTCATTGTAATATTTTTAAATGCAGCTCTGAATGAAAGGTTGGTTTTAAAGATAAATTGTTCTGTGTTTTATAAGAAGGATAGCATATCTTAATAGTTGGTTTTAACGCATATAATATTGTGTCATATTCTGGTATTGCAAATATATTTCAATATGTTCATGGATATTAACTAAATAAAAGAATTCAGGTATTTATATTAATTGTATGGTTTCTAGTAGATGCATGTTAGTTAAGGGTTTCTATTTTTAAGGATAATTATTATTTTTTTTGTGTTATAACCCTGCCATAAGCTGATATATTATTTGGAGAGCACTACTTAGATTTTCATAAATATACTGACATAATATATTGGAGGCACTGCTGAAATTTATTAAAATCCATCATATTGATATCATATATTTGTAGTAAATAGAAATTATTATAAAAGAGAGAAAAAGTTTCATATTTTGATATTAATATTTTGAAAATATAATTTTTGAAAAATTGAAAATATTGATTTTCATATTTCGAGATTGATATTAATATCTTGAAATATTATTCAAGATTAATTTTTGAAAGATTAATAAAAATATTATTTTTTCATATTTCAAAATTAATCAAAAATATTAATTTTTCATATTTTCAAAGTTAATCAAAAGTATTAATTTTTCATATTTCGAAATATTAATTTTTCATATTTCAAAATTAATATTATTTAAAATATATAAATATATATATATATATCATTTTTTTTTCTCTTTTTATTGGCAAAATTGTATTAGCGTTTTAATTTAACTGAATACTAAACCAATATAAAAATGTCTGTAGCCAGAAGTGACTCATTTAATTCTATACATAGTGATGAAAATGGTCCCATTACAATACCCATTACTAAAGGTCAGGTCCTTAAGAAAGATATCTTAAGTTACATTAAAGGGAAGTTTAATATTGCGGGTGAATTAAATGATTTTATGGATATGCTTGAAACTAGGGCTAAAAATATTACCATTAATAATAATATGTGGAATGAAGAGAATAAATTCTTCCAAGAATTATTAATGATTAATCAATGCAAGACTCTCAAAAAGCAAGACGAACTAATACTAAAATCTTGGCCCCTTTTAATATGCATTATTGACGAAATGTTGTTTTGTGTCATAGACAAACGATTGCAAATACAGGAGCTAGAAAGTAGTATTCGTTCCTCACGCAGATGCGAAGAGGAATTAAAAATAGCCAAAAATAAAATGGATGAATTTGCGCAAAACCTAACCGCCTTAGATAAGCATAACATAGACTTACTCACACAGATACAAGATTTAAATAAACAGCTTTCACAAAGCCAGAGAGAATTAAGCGATTTAAAAAGGTCATATCGCCATAATGAAAACCCTTATATTAACAGTGAGAATAATGCAGATAATGCTAACTCCTTTAGCGAACGCGTCAGGGACGAGGCACAGAAATATATGGAACAGTATAGACAAATGACCCCTAATGGGTCAGAAATAGATTTCCCAAATAGGCAGTCACCTCATGATGTAAATCCAGAGGACTGCTGTAACGCAGCTGGTGCGGGGGAGGGAAACTCTAACAGAGAATCCCAAAGTAAGTCTGATAAAGTATATGATTCCCATAAAATAATCACCTTCGTACAACGTGCAGTAACTATATTTTCCAATAAGGGAACAACATCTGTAATTGATCATTTAGAGGGTTTTGAAAATGCGTTAGCTATAATGAATGTTACAAGTGAGATATTGAAAATTGAATTTCTGCCTTGGGTATTTGACAGTAAATATCACAAATTCTTTGCTTCACTAAAGGATATGAATTTTCATTCCTGGAGTGGGATAAAACGACAATGCAGAAAAGAATTCGGGCAATATCGCACTAAAACTGCAGCGAAAATAGCGGTATATGGTTTAAAGTGTCGTGCGAATCAGAGTCCAATCGAATTCCTTTCTGAATTGAAAAATGCGTACAGTATGGCTGAAGATAATCCCAGATTTGATGGCTCAGAATTTGTAAATTTATTTTTTGAAGCATTGCCTACACCCATCAAAATTAACTTAGCTAGAGATTTTGATGAGGACTGCTCATTGGAATGGCTGATCAAAGAGAGTACAAAATTATACTCTATTCAGCAGTCCAGTGAGCAGGGGGTTAAAAAGGAATCAAAACCCAAAATTGTGGCAGAAACTAGGATGTCACCTAAACCCCTCAATTTGGAGTCTAAACAGAAAACCTACGGGGAAGTGGCCAGTCAAAACAGGCCATCTCCACAGAGGTTTAACTCTGCCCCCTCCCCTACACGGGTTGAGGCGCAGGGAGACTATAACCATAGTGGGGGACATAATCAGGTGAATAATTACTCACAAAGAGAATACTCACCAAATAATTGGTATACGCGCAAGGGTAGATACAATAGACAGCGAAGATATTCTCAAGGTAACCAGACACCCCAGGTATATAATGCTCCCCAAAGTACTAATACTGAACAAGCTGAACCCCAGGGGCAACCACGCCAGAATAGAAATAGCGGCCCTGATTCTGAGGGAACCCAATGGTCCAGGAATCATTATCATGGGGCACCAAGAGATAGGCCCAGGGGTAGAGGTAACTTGTACAATCAGGTAGATATGCTGTTTACCCAGTTAAATCGGTTGAGCGAACAATTCGCTAATATGAGTCAACTTTCTACGGCTCAGCAACCGAACAATACTTTTTTAGGGGTACAGCCAGTGGTCAGCAGTGGACCAAAGGCACAACCATAAATACTGAAGTATCACCTGAAGGGGAGGGGAGAGATATACAAAATGCAATAATAAATATCAATGATACTAATCATGTTCTCTCCCCACAGACCGGAGAGAACATGGTGACAAGCAACCTCATCCGGGAAAAGTTAACAAAACTCTTCCTTTGCAGCACACCCTTAACCTTATTTCCACAGATGCAGTACACAAGAATCCAGCGGACCCTGTCATAGAGGAGACCGGTAGGTATGAAGCTTCTTCTGCATCGGAAAGCATGGTGAACTCAGGTAACGCGTGGCGAAGCCCACAGATGTATGATAACGCCAACTTTATGTGTGAAATGGTAGAAAATGCAGGAAGGTATTATGTATTAGTTGAGATGCAAGATTCAGTCTCCAACCCTATCATGGGATTAATTGACACCGGATCTCAGGCAACTATCTTATCCCACAGGTACTACACACAGCTAAATGAGCTAACACCCCACAAACCTAAAATAAGATAATTTGACGGTTCTCTAATAGGAGTTGGGGGTGACTCCCTAAAAGTTTACGGTACTGCCTGGAAAAATTTAAATTGGGGAACAAGGTCATAAGACACCCTGTCATTATAGTGGATCTGCCAACTGATCGTTTAATTATTGGTAGTGATCTCCTGAAGCGATTAAGCACCATAATTGATTCCATAAATAATGTAATTTGGTCACAAGTTAAAAGACTTATCAATTATGAAAAATCTGGTATATCTCGCAACCGACATAGCTGTCACGTGGTGGAAGAGAAACCAGATGCTGTGGAGATTCATTTCATGAATAACTCTGTACCTGAAATCACTATTCTACAAATAGATGATCAGACTCCTTTAAGTGGCTCTGATGGTAATACTTTTAAAATTTCACCTGGAAAGATAGCGAATATTTTCCTAGATGGCGATGTATTAACCATATCTCTCCACAAGGGGGATCATAGAATCCCTAAGGGGGGAGGCCACGCTCAATACCTCACAGGGATTGAGAGAGTTAAAGAGGATCTATTTATCCCTATACAAATGCATGACCTTGGTACAACAAAATATGCCAAATTGAGTTTAAAACAGGAAGCTAGCTATATAAGCGAAGGTTTATTAGCGCAGATAGCTGAACCTAAAGTGATTAAATATCTTTCTCCCCAAGACCACTGTGTCCACAACCTGGATAACAGGTCTGAAAGCTATAACATCATAGCTACGTGCTTATTATGTATCTCTATTGGTAATAAGTCAGTGAAGCACCTGTTTTTAGTTTTAAATACTCCCCATAATCAAATATACATTGGCAATGATATCTTACATAGATATGCCATACAAATAGATTTGATTAATTCTTGCCTCTGGAGCAGGTTAAAGGGGGACCCTGAAGTATTTCAGGATGAAAATGCAGCCCTGAAATCAAACCAGCAATTGCCATATGCTGTGAATATGCAGGTATCTAGCGATGTTATAATTCCTGCTGGGGCTGATAAATTTCTTTTACCCTTACAGGTAAAGAGAGGTCAGAAATTAAAAACTTCTGAAACACTGATTTGCCTCTCCCATAGAATACAAAATCTTGGTGTCACAGTGACCTACACTCCTATGGTGAATATTGGAACTGTTCCAATACATATTGTTGTGCATAACATGACCCCACAGGATATAACATTATCCAAGGGAACTACCATAGGATATGCACTGGAATCAAGTTATTACACGTTTGGATTCCAGAATAATGTAATTGGGCTAATAGCTGAAGGATACTTAACTGAAGAACAATTAATAGAACAATCCTTTGCATCTATGCCAGAGGGTCTATTTAATATTCAGTCTATTTATCCCTTCAGCTCAGAGGAAGGCATCTGTAAAATTGAAGAAGCCTCTCTAGTGTTTGAACAGCCAATCAAACAGCAAGATTACCCCAATTCCCAGAGTCATGGGGGCAATATAAACTATAATCAAGGGGATCTCACCTCTAGATTGGAAGAAGCCTATGAAATAGGACAGCCTTAAATCTTTCCAGGATTTCAGCAAATAGTCGAAGAGCAAATATCCTTAGCTAATGGCTGTTCCAGTGATGATGAACGGCAAAAGCTGTGAGAACTCCTGATGGAGTACAAGGATATTTTTGCTAAGGATTCTTATGACTGTGGTACTACAGACTTGCACATTGCAAGAATACAAACAGATCCCGATGCACCACCTGTATTTGTCAAACAATACAGACTTTCCCTAGCCTCATATGATTCTCTTGCAGAGATCATAAGGAATTTAGAAGAAAGAGGTATTATCAGACAGGTGCACAGCTCTTATAATAATCCTATTCTAGGTGTCCTTAAGCTCAATGGACAATGGCATTTGTGTGCTGACTTAAGACAGCTAAACAAACGAGTATACATGTCTGGCTGGCCTGTACCATACATTGACCAGTGCCTAGCACAAATGCAGGGATCCAAAATATTCACTGCCATTGATTGTGCACAGGGATATTGTACCATAAAGGTACATGAAGAGGACCAATATAAGCTAGCATTCTCCTTCCAAAAGGTCCAATATGCATTTCAGAGACTCCCCTTTGGATACATAAATTCTGGACATGAATTTGCTGTATTCATGCATAAGGCTATGCCTGATGCACTGGAAAGGGGGACCTTATCTTATGTTGATGATGTTTTAATCAAAAGCACACACTTTGAAAAACACGTCGCAGAGCTTAAACACGTCCTCAGCCAACTTAAAAGGGCAGGTGTCAAATTATCCCTACAAAAAGCTCAATGGTGCCGCACTCGTGTAAACTTCTTGGGACATGAAGTTACCTCTGAAGGATTAAATCCCCAGAAGAAAAAGGTGGAAGCTATAGTGAATTCTAAAAACCCAACTAACTTAAAGGAATTGAGATCATTCCTGGGTATGACAAATTATTCTCGCAAATTCATTGATAATTATGCGGAATTAGCTAAACCACTACTACTTCTTCTAAAGAAAGATGTGAAATTGCACTGGAGTGAGTCTCAAGAGACAGCCATCAGAGAGCTGAAGAGAAAACTCACTCAAGCACCTTGCTTAGCGTACCCTGAAGGTGGTAAACCTTTCTTCTTTGAGACAGGTTACACAGATATAAGCATGAGTGCTGTTTTATACCAGAAGCATGATAATTTGAACAAAGCCATTGCTTATGCGAGCAAAAATCTATCCCCAGTAGAAATAAAGTTTAACGATTACGAAAAAGCCCTCTTATCTACTGTATGGGCTCTACAAAATTTCTGCAGCTATATACAGGGTGAGAAAATTATTGTAGAAATGGCCCACCAGCCTTTGCTATATTTGCAAAGTGAAAGAATAAGAGATGGGAATTTGTCAAATAGCCGCATAACAGCATGAACTCTTTCCTTACAAGGCTGGCCACTAGAAATTCGCTACAAGCAGAATAAAAAGAATCCAGTCGCACAAGGGCTTGCTGAGCTCCACGACTGTTCTGCTAAAGATCCTGGGGAAGAATTATCAGAAGATGATTTTCTGGAGGAACAATTGCTTTCCCCATATAAAATATACAATGAGGACCATTGTCAAACATTACCTTGGGTGTATGTTGATGGTTGTTCTTACCATGCCACTATTGATAATGAGCCCAGATTAGTCACTGGCATTGGTATAACTGGGGCAAATGGATTCCCAAATATATCTATAGGTTTCAACATTGGACCAAAATCCAGTCAAGTTGCAGAACTAACTGCTGTTTTCAAAACCATTGAAATGGCTATTGAACATGGTATTCATGAATTTGTGATCATAACTGACTCAAATTATGTGCTTGACAGTTTTGTTGAATACCTGCCAACTTGGAAAAGAAATGGCATGCAGAAAAGCAATAACAAACCAGTCAAGCATGGCAAGTTGTTCTGCGAGATTGATAATCTGGTGGTATCCAATGATTTAACCATACACTGGAAAAAGACCAAGGGTCATTCCAGAGTTCTAGGTCCGGATAAGGAAGGCAATGACCTTGCGGATTCATTAGCCAAACAAAAAGCCATAACTGGAGAAATCCTTAATATTGACCACTTAATGGGTGCAATTCAGGTAGAAGCCATTACCAGAAACCAGGCAAAACAACAGAGTGAGCCTAACTTGGTACAATGGAGTTAGGATTTTCCTAGTGAGGAGCTGATCACTAGTCAAAAAGAAGACCCCATTGTAGGCATCTTCTATAAACACATAGAAGATCCTGAAGGCAATCCATTCTCAAAAGATGATTGTATTGGCAAAGAAGATCTTAGAATCTTAATAAAATCTAGATCACAATTCAAGTTACAGGATGGTTTGTTAATTAGAACCTCCAAAACTGGCATCCAGCAGTGGGTAGTACCCACCAAGTTCAGAGGTCTAATGCTTCAACATGCCCATGATGCTCCCACATCTGGTCATCGTGGTGCCAAACTCATGTATGAAATATTACGTGATTACTCTTTTTGGCCACACATGTTGAAAGATGTTCAAACCTACTGTCAAGGGTGTTTAATCTGCCCACAGTTCCAACCCACTGCACCAACTCATAGAGCGCCATTGCAGAAAAGGGGGATGGTAATGCCATGGTCAGATATACAAATTGATTTTATTGGTCCGGTAACAATGTCATCAAGAGGTAACAAATACATGTTAACCGTGACATGCCTGTTCACTAAATGCGTAGAGTGCATTAGTGCCCCTAACAACAGTGCTGAAACATGTGCAGCATTGCTCATCAACCACGTATTTTCCAGATTTGGTTTGCCCCAAAGAATCGAGTCAGATCAGGGGACCCACTTCACTAGCGAAGTGATGACCAAAATGTGGAAAATACTGGGGGTTAAAAGAAAGCTCCATATTGCTTATAGAGCTGCCTCAAGTGGTGGTGTAGAGCGTTACAACCAGTCCATTGTTAAAATCCTCAAAAAGTTTGTGAGTGAAACAGGTAAAGACTGGGATATAAAGCTACCTCTAGTCCTAATGGCATTAAGAGCAACTCCAAGTAGTGCAACCAAGATGTCACCTTTTGAACTGATGGCTGGTAGAAGAATGGTTCTACCTCAGCATCTACTGTACCGTACAACAGACCAAAACTTGATAAACGCTGCCAATACACATCAATATGTGGAGAACCTAAGAAAGCACCTGCAATATGCCTTTGCATTTGCTCAAAGGAATTTAGAAAGAGTTTATCTTTATAACTTTGGAAGAGATCAGGTTAGGGAGAAGAAATTTCTTCCCTCATAGAAAGGTACTTTACTGACAAAATATCTCCAGTGGCCTATAAAATAAGGATCCCCAAAAATGAAAGTTTCATAGATAAATGGGTCCATATCAATCAATTGCGGGCATGTCATCCCAGGTCCCAACTACAAGTCATAGAGGGAGAATGAAGTGTCATATCCCCAGATGCACTAAAGACATACTGTAGTTTAAATATGCCTAGCTGATGAACGTGAAGGCTCAAAAATGACAGACTTTCTACATAGAAGACTGTCTATGATGTGTACGGTCAACATCCTCACCAAATACCACTAACTTTGATCCAATTCAAATACGTGTCCTACATATTTTTGAATTGGAAAGGGGGATTTATGTCAAGGTATTTGAAATATTATTAAATAATATATACAAGTATGTTTGTCTTTATTTAATAAATCTGTGGATGTGCACATCAAATAATTCATTTACCTTCTAAAAGCTGAAAATGGACACTAAACCATTTGCTCCTTAATTAAAAATACAAGCTTCAGAGCATCCCTTACCCCCATACAGTTAAAAAAACATAAATGTCTAAGACTGTTGATTTAAGAGATAATGAGATGGAAATTAGCAGACTGGAATCAGGATACATGCCCATATATGGGTTTCCTCCAACCGAGATGCAGCCGATCCGTCTGTGTATATTTGAAGCTAAAAACATCTTTCAAAAGAACTGACAATTAGCACGAATTTGTTAAGTGACTCATGCTATGTAACTGCTGACCACTATCTTTACTCCAAAAACATCTATAGTTTGTGTCTCACAAGTTTTGGACAAAAACAACTCTGTTTACTATAAAACCCCCCTTGCCAAATAGTTTCAGATATGTTTGAAAGATAACAGTCTCTGAAGCTAACAGCACTGCAGGAGGGCAAAAACCAAGTTGACAAACAGAGACACTTCACAGCCCTTGGATGACACAAATAAAAATAAATACTTTTTTTTTAACAAAGAGAGTGAGACCAATAGTTTCAGATATATTTGAGATGATTCAAATAGCCCATATATGTATATATATGTTGAAATGATACATATTATACTAAATAAATAGTTGCTGCAGTGAATAGATATATGGAAAAATAGATTCAAACTGTAATAATCCCATGGTTTGATTATGTGTAACATAATTTGTCTATTTTTCAGATGGAGTGCCTGCATGGGATACCTGAATCATGTCATATGATTATATACAAGATGGTTATGAAAGTTTAAACACGGCTCTGAAAACATATTAGATATATAAATGCCATTAATTTCAGAAACAGGATACATTATTTTAATATAATATACTGTGTTTCATATCAAAATGATCAGAAAATTCATAAGATATTACTTATCCAAAACAAATATTGTGAGTAGTTGTTGCAGTAAATTATGATAAAATGAATAACCATTTCATAGAAATAATGAATTAAGTTGTTAAAATGTTTAGAAATAGTATTGCATGTATTGCTGTGTTGTGCTGTCTGCTTCCACCTAGTGTTATGATGCGAAATTGCAGCCATGAGATGATTGGTTGTTGCAAGGATGTATTTCCTTGACAACATACTTTACCAAATAAACCAATCCATGTTCAGTTGCAAAGAACCAATCCGAGACAAGGCTTCCGTGGGCATTTCCAATACTCACCAATGACTGATAATAATCAAAAAAGGGGAGGGGTGAAATCAGATGATTTAACCCCAAGCATAGAGACTGAGAGAAAAGGTGGCTGGCTAATCCTGAAGGAATAACTACTGTGGTTATTATTAAAGCACACGGCTACTGTTGGACTCCATATGCAATATCCCCAATTTTGAATTTCTGAGGTGAAATTGGATCTGTTGAGAAACATTGGAAACTGGATATCGACTGGTTTATTTGGTAAAGTATACAATGTTATTGGTAAGATAAGTTATATGCATAGTCACCACAGTTAAATTATAATAAGCAGATTTAAGGAAATAGTTTATATTTCAAGTTAGCATTTCATAGCCTATGTATTGTTAAACTAATCCCAATCTTAAATTGTTTATCTATGCAAATATATAATAATAATTCAGAAGTGTATATTGTATTATTGTTTAAATTTGTATCTGGTAGACTAAGTAACCTATCTGTGAAAGTTCTGATATTTTAAATCAATATTGTATTAGGATTGTATTGCTTGGATGTTAAAAGCGAAAGATTTTAGTCTCATTGTAATATTTTAAATGCAGCTCTGAATGAAAGGTCGGTTTTAAAGATACACATATAATATTGTGTCATATTCTGGTATTGCAAATATATTTCAATATGTTCATGGATATTAACTAAATAAAAGAATTCAGGTATTTATATTAATTGTATGGTTTCTAGTAGATGCATGTTAGTTAAGGGTTTCTATTTTTAAGGATAATTATTATTTGTTTTGTGTTATAACCCTGCCATAAGCTGATATATTATTTGGAGAGCACTACTTAGATTTTCATAAATATACTGACAACTTGTAAATAAAAGTACCAGTTATCAAAGATATTTCATGAGCCCCTTGCTGTAGAGAGCTGACCATAGATGTGCTAGTGTCTCCTAGGCTGCTCCTCTAGCCCACAGAAAGCTGTGTTAAAAGATGGCCGGTCTTATGTGCCAATAAGATGTAATACTACTGTTTGGCACATCTCAACGTGCAACAATAAATGTCTTGTTTTATTGCAAAGGAATAGGCAGCACAGAATTGTACTCCACCCACTGTCAAGCTCAGAGAAGCACCAGTTCTGCTAATGCCATTATAAATAATAAGCAATGGAATTAGATCTCTATACAGTGGAATTACACATAGTTTTATATTGGTAACTGGGAAGGTGAAATAATATGTAAAATACTCAGTTTGTAACTTCTAGCAACATAATATATGTTTTGGGATACATCTATAAACCTATCATGTTTACAATGTATTTACAGTACATATACATTTATTCAAAGAAATACGTTTTCATGCTCCTGTGTTTTGTTTTTTTTAATAAGATTTTTTTTAAATGCTCTGTTAAACACTTCTGCTCTGTTACAAATCCAGTTTAACACTAGAATTCATACTAAAGTTATGCTTTTTCCTAGTTTGTGGTTTTGCACTATACAGTATATATTTTCATGACACTAATGGGTGGGTTGTTTCTTAAATGTAGATTTTATGAAGTATTGTATAGCAGTGGGATCTGTTACTGCCTACTGCCAAGAAAATAACATCCAAGAAATTCAACAGCTCAGTTCAGTTACCAAAAATCTCCATACCTGTGTGCTGAATGTACACATGGTATCTGGATTTTCATCTTTTTTGCTCTTAAAGGGACACTGAACCCAATTTTTTTCTTTTGTGATTCAGATAGAGCATGACATTTTAAACAATTTTCTAATTTACTCCTATTATAAAATTTTCTTAATTCTCTTGGTATCTTTATTTGAAAGGCAAGAATGGAAGTTTAGATGCCGGCCCATTTTTGGTGAACAACCTGGGTTGTCCGTGCTGATTGGTGGATAAATTCATCCACCAATTAAAAAAAAAGTGCTATCCAGAGTTCTGAACTCAAAAAAAGCTTAGATGCCTTCTTTTTCAAATAAAGATAGCAAGAGAACGAAGAAAAATTGATAATAGGAGTAAATTAGAAAGTTGCTTAAAATTGCATTCTCTATCTGAATCATGAAAGAAAAGAATTGGGTTCAGTGTCCCTTTAATATGCATCATTAGTGACTTATGTTTTTTTTATAATGACTACATTTATCTAGCCCTACCTGTATGTGAAAGTAAGACCTGCTTTTGTGGGAAGCTGATTGCTAAAAATAGCTTAACCCAGATATAAAAAAATGTTAAAACTAATCCTAGATTAACAATGATGACATTCTAAACTGGTATATTACTAGTTGCCTCATAAGATGTGAGAAATGTGTTTATCTGTCTGTGCACAACAAGGGTTAACCACATCCCTGCTGCAGTGGTATGACTAATCCATATCACATCTCAGGAGTATTGAGGATTTCATATATTAATTCTGTTTACTGCAACTCTGAATGAGTTCCTTTGTATCTGTTATAATTTTATTGCAGAAGTATCTGTGACATTAATTCAGCTTAACCAGTATACTGGCAAGACACAATTTGGCAGCTCCTATTCTGCATTCATATTTCTTTATTTACTGTAGGAATAAGTAAAAACAGTGACAGAACTTGAATTATATATTGTGAACATGTTGCAAAGAAAAACACATTTTTAATCTAAATGTACATTATGATAAATGATGCAATTAAAACAAATTTGAACCGTGCACCTGGGATGCATTGCAACTGCTGGCATTTTGCATTGTTTTCACTTTACATGGAAAACCTTTAAATCATTGGAGAGATTTCTCAGAAATGCTTTGCTGTATAAGACCAGCCAAGCTTCAGAAAAGAGAAGGTTCATTAGCTGTGCATAACATAAAGAGAAGTCAGTGAGTATTTTTAGGGTGTGTCTGAAGAATCTCAGTGATTATTTGTACATATTTAAAACAATTCAGCATTAATTTTGAAATCATTTTGCCTAGAAACTGAATATCCTCACTATTCAAAGGGTTTATAGATATAAAGAAGCAATACATATTTTTCATAAATTACTATTCGTTCATTTTAATGCAAGACACTAATTTAATAGCCGTTACACATGTCAAGGTAATGCAAATGATCCTAGGTCTGTGAGGGGGCATTGTAAAGGGGGTACTTTAGGGCCTGCCCTTTCAATATTAGATCAATTAGCCAATAATTGTGAGGCATTACTTTAGGTCCAGTACTTGTGTAACAAGAGAGATTTAGCCAATAATTATTAGGTATTACAATAGGCTGCAGTTAAATATGTATTGTTTTTTTTTAGCAAATGCTACAAATATACAAAGAAGGAAAAGGCTCATTATTTTTTATTATAAGATATTAGTAGCTGTAGATAACATAAATGGCTTAGATTAGGTGTTATAAATCCACAGATAAACAAAGTATACAAAGAACAGGCAGAGCTACACTTTCAGCTAGATGGAGGGAGTAACAGGTCAGAATATTAAATATAGCATATATCACTCTAGCATGTCTGTCTAAATGGGATAGCAATAGCTGCTGTTGTTCTAAGTGTGGCTTTCCGCAAGCAGGTATCCACCACTGTTTTCTTTTTGATTAGCCAAGAAATCTCAATATTGGTCAAGGGTGAGTTTTTTGCTTAGAAGAATTTCCGTTGTGTCTATAAACTTAGAATGTCAATATGTTATATTTCTAAAAGATGGCCAGGAATAGAGAGATAACACTCTTTTTGAAAATTTGAATATTCTCATGGCCAGAAATAAGATTTTAAAGGTTGGAAGGAGAAAAAAGCTCCAAACCATAAAAACTGCAGAATCTAGTCCTTGACCAAGTAGTAATAGAGCAATATGATGTTAAAATCTGCTCTGATCCTAGTATATACAGGATTTTACAGGTTTTTACATAAATGGAAAGACTTTATACAGCTCAACCTGAGGCAATAAAACCTCAAATCCAAGGACCTTTTGAGAATTCACAAGTTATTGCTTTTTTTTTTTTCTTCTCTTGCATTATTGATATAGGGAGAGGTGTGAGGTGGAAGGTAGGGTGTATTTTTTTTCTCCTCTCTTTTTATGTAGCAGAGAAGAGATCTATTGGGGTTTTTTTCTGTTTGTTTGTTTCTTAGAGCTATAAATCCAACAATATGAAGTGGATCTCATATTCTATATATCTTGCCTTAGAATTCAGAAATGTGTGTATAATGATATAGTAATTCAGGGTAAAAGCTTTCACTTTGTTAGAATTCTAACAAGTTGAGTTTGTGTCTATACTTGAAAAAAGTTATGCTCTGAAATTTGTCTTTTGATTGTTGTTTTTTTTATTTAAAATGTTGTATTAACTTCTCAACGCAAATTGTATATGTTATATGCTTGTAGGTTTTAATTAAGAAAATATATGTATTGCTTTAATAATATAAATATGAATATATAAAACATTGTTTATCTTATTTATTTGGATACTCCAAAAAGGTTCTGGATGTAATATTGGTTTTGCTCATGTTCAATACACACTGACATTATCCCACCACATTGCAAGGCTTTAATAAGCAACCACTAAATAGATAAATATACTGCCTGCTCAGCAAATGAAAGTTAAAAAAATAATAATAAAATACTTTGTTACCCAACAAACAAACATGCCCACAGTACCCATAATGCTCCTGCTCAAATCCCTTCAAGAGACATAGGGGCATATTTGTAGCTTGAGGCCCCTTGCCATAATTTGTCTGCCTGCTCTGAGGCAGCGGGCAGAAATCAACCCAATTGAATATGATCGGGTTGATAGACACCCCCTGCTAGCGGCCAATTGGCCGCAAATCTGCAGGGGTGGCATTGCACCAGCAGTTCACAAGAATACGCTGTCTGCATTTATCTATGTGCAGTGGACATGATACGCTACTTCGTATACTTTGTATCATTTCCGCTCGCACATTGTTAAATATGCCCCATACACTCATATCTCTATGTTTTGAAGAAAACAGTTTAATTCCATCACTAAACACTATTAAAAGGGATCATTTAACATTCAGGCCCTTCAACCAGTGATGTAATCAATAAACCCGCTATACCGCCATTTGTTTGTCTTTAAAATTATTTTGTGTTGTTTTCAGAAGGTAATAATTTAATGCATGAGTGATATTATTGGCAGAAGCCATTTATGATTGTGATCACTTGAAAAACAAACCAACAATACTTGCTGACGTTCATAAAATTGTGCAAACACTGCTGTCATCTATTGTAGTGTTTCTCAACCGCAGTCCTCAAGTACCCCCAACAGTCCAGGTTTTCATTATAGCAGAACTAGAGCACAGGTGAAATAATCAGCTGATGGGTGAGAGCAGGTTAGTAACCATGGTTACTGATCTGCTGAATATTCATCTGTGCACTAGTTCAGCTATAATGAAAACCTGGACTGTTGGGGGTACTTGAGGAACGCAGTTGAGAAACACTGATTTAGTGCTCAAAAGTGTATGAAGCTGTTGCAAGCATTGATGCAACATTGCTGCCATATTGTGTTCCAAACACATGCATGCTTCTGATCCTACCAAAATGCCCTTCAACAAATAGAAAAAAGTAAATTTAATAAACTAAGCTGAATCATGAAAGTTTAATTTTGATTTCCATGTTAATACGCACAGTGATCAATAAACCCAAGCTGCCATTAACACATGTTAGACTGTGATTTTACCCGCTCCCCCAGCTGCACCACATACTAATCAGTTACCCCCACTTCCAGTAGCAAATAACACATAGCATATGTAATCTCGCCCATAGTAGTCAGTTTTGTTTATTGATTATTTGTATTGTACCTCAAGTGTAAGTAAAGCAAACAGATCATCAGTCTTAATTATGGTTGCCACCCGTCCCTTAAAATACAGAACACTTATAAATTACACATGCTGCAGGGTGTGCAGGGAGGAATATGAATAGTACTGTCCAGAAACACAATACATGTTCCTCCCTGCACACCCTGCAGCATGTGTAACTCATAAGTGTCATTAATTATCTACATTGTTATTCAACACCATGGCATGGACTTTTCCAATAGGGCTGTGGAACCTCAAATGACAGCACACAAGTGTCTCACTGCTGTCTCGTGACTGCCCTTTTGAAACAACCACCTAAATATTTCTAGACTAATTAAGATTTTACTCCCATGCAAAGGTTGTGCTATTGTGGCTAATGTCCAGCATACATTTAGGGCTTTACTTTCTCATACGTGGCAATATTTTTTAGAAACCACCCTGCATACTTTTTTTTTATTCAAATAAAATATGCATATAGGATATGTAGATATTGCCAATTCACATGCATCATGTTACAGGTTTTTTTTAACAGTTTGTTCATGCCATACATTAATCATCTGTGTCTTACAGCTCTGAGGTAAAAAAATAATAATAATACAGATATAATGACTCCTTTTCCTCTGGTGAATAATCAAATATTAATAGCTATACCTGAAGTTTTTCTTTATCCATATATACTTGTCAATCCTGCCAAAAACTGACATCCCGTTTGTTACTGATATGCAAATGTAAAATATCTGCTTCAGGTTAGGTGGTCTAGTCTAAAACCATTCCCCAAGCCACTGTTGTGTAAATGACACCAATCAATTCTGTAGCAGAAGAATATTTCTTCCATCCATGCTTGACCCTTTGTCCTTGTGTAGAACCAAACACAGAAGGAAACAGAAGCACAGGCTGAATTTATTCACACTGCAGGTTCAGTATACCCTGTAATACTGGTAAAAATAAGAACAATGAGTTCCATTAAATATGAATGGTTTGGATTTTGCATGCTGTGATATGAAGCTACATTGTGTATAACAGCACTCCTATAGTATAAATCTTCTTGGGAATAAACCACACATGAAAAAAAAAAACAGATTGCAGATTTGCATTCAATGATGTTTAATACATTGCTTATTTTGGGCTATATTACAAGTGGAGCGCTATTTTTTTGCGCACTCAAAAAAGGGCAAATTTGCCCGTTTACGGGCTCGCAATAAATAACCAGCAATATTGATGGTTATTGGTACCACATTAGTGCTCAAAAAATTAACCAGAAGTCAGGCCTCTGGTTAATTTTCAAAAAGTGCCCCAATTGCCCCCAAATTTTAGTGTTTTTTCTATAATAATAATAATACAAAAAATAATAGAATCTTTATTTTTATTTTTTTAAAACTGCATGAAGCAGTTTTATGGGGTAAAATGTGGTGGGTGTGGGGTGTTAGAAAAAAAAACGCACTGAAAAGTGCCTTTACAATGTTGTCTAATGTCTATGGGAACTGTGTATTCCATGTAAATATATATGCTTATATACACATATATTTATCTGTTAATATGTTTATATACACATATATTTATCTGTTAATATGTTTATATACACATATATTTATCTGTTAATATGTTTATATACACATATTTACACATAAATATATATGTACAGTATATAAGCATATACATACATATTTAAATCTGCTGCCCATCCCTGCGCAACTTACCCCCTTCACTGCAGTAGTTCTCATGCATTGTCTCACGGCATGAGAACTAGACTCCCAATGGAGCCTATGGAAGCGCACTCTATTAAAGGGATACTGAACCCAACTTTTTTCTTTTGTGATTCAGATAGAGCATGACATTTTAAGCAACTTTCTAATTTACTCCTATTATCAAATGTTCTTCATTTTCTTGGTATCTTTTTTTGAAATGCAAGAATTTAAGTTTAGATGCTGACTCATTTTTATTGAACAACCTAGGTTGTTCTTGCTGATTGGTGGATAAATTCATCCACCAATAAAAAAGTGCTCTCCAGAGTCTGAACTAATAAAAAAGCTTAGATGCCTTCTTTTTCAAATAAAGATACCAAGAGAACTAATAAAAATTGATAATAGGTGTAAATTAGAAAGTTGCTTAAAATTGCACGCACTATCTGAATCACGAAAGAAAAAAATTGGGTTCAGTGTCCCTTTAAGTACAAAGCTTCCATGCAATGCAAAGTCACATTGCATGTGCTGGTATTATGAGGGGGCGCAAGTATCGGGCTTGCAAAAGCTAAATTTTGGGCTCCAGACGTAATCTGGCCCTTAGTAAGTATTTGAAAATAAAACAAACATGTAACCATACCTGATTGGTTTAAAACTAAGTGCACACTTCTCTAAAATTTACCAAAATGGATTGAAATCATCATGCTAATCATTGAATGGGCACACCCAACTCATTGCTTTGAATAAGCACCTAAAAAGTCCCTGTGTGTAGCGGGCTGCCGCCCTTAGAAAGTAATGCAGGTCTCTGGAAAATAGAATCTGGCAGTAGAGAACAAATGTGACAGAGATATTTTTAATACAAATAAAATTTTCTGTTTTCAGTGTACTTTACCTTGCATTTGTTTCACATATATTTATTTTTATTTTTCAATTAGTAAAGATAAAACAGAAAGAACTGCAGCTATAAGATACATAGAGAATTTGGTGGCAGAGAACTTTAGACACACCCAGGAACGTCACTATTCAGGTCAAGGTTGTGAGATTTATTTTACCAAAAGAAAATGAAGCAAGCTTTTAAATTTGTAGTTTTTGGTACACAAATGCATTTACATCACAGGCAATCTGTAGCCAAATGAGAAGTGCTTGCTGCTGCATGCATAGACAGAAGAGGGTGCATGCATGTGTACTATTTAGCTAATTTAAATGTACCAATAACAGATATGTCAGGGTTTTGTGGTTATGTAAAGAGCTATTACTTTAAAAAAAAATCGTACGTGGAAATAAGAAAGGAGTCTCCCATTAACGACAGCTGACAAAGGTCCTGTAACACCTTGATTGCATCCTATAGTCAGCAGTTTAATTGGCTTTAAGGGACATAAAACCAAAAATGTTTAATTCATGATTCACATAGAACATACAATTTTAAACAACTTTCTTGTACTTCTTTTATCAAATTGTCTTAATTTTCTTGTTATCCATGGTTGAAAAGCAGGATAGTAAAGTGATGGTAAATCCTAGCGTTTTTGGAATGCTAGGATTTACCAGTGTTACAATTAAAGGGAACTTTCAGTCATGAAGTATAAAAAGCTTCATGCCAAAAGTTCCTTTAAATGCCGAAACGAGCACCTCTGACCGATTAAGCTAAAATGCCATTTCCTCAATGAGGTAATGTTTTCACCTCTTAGCCAATAGTGTGCTTGCCATTCAGCATAATACGTCATTGAAAAAATAGCATTTTGCTGTGGGTGGGTGGAGGCACTCAGCTCATTTCTTTAAACTCACTGCAAATAAAGGAACTTTTAGCATGAAGTTTTTATACTTCATGAATGAAAGTCCCCTTTATTTGTAGCACTGGTATCCCGAGACAAACAGGATTACTTTAGAGACCATTCTGGGCTAATTTGATGATCATTAAACTACTTTAGAAGTCATTGCACACCATCAAACATCATCAGGCTTGTAAAGTCATCCGCTAAGGTTAAAACAGAATGATTAGCAGATTACTTTACTGATTACTTCCCAAGCATGAACAACCATTGAATGACTCTAGAGCCATCTCATTTAAATATTTTGGCCTGTGGGCATCCTTCAGGATGACTTCTGATGACTAGTCTGGAGTCATTGATTACTTCATAATGACTCCAGGAAGACCATCCATTTAGACTAGGGAACTCCTAGAAAAAATGCTAGGATTTACCATCTCTTTAAGAAGTGTGCATGTGTCTGCAGTACTACATGGCAGCAGTTTTGCAATGATGTTATACATTAGCAAGAACACTAGATGGCAGCACTATTTCCTATTATGCAACGCTCCAAACATGCACACTACCTATCTAGATATCTCTTTAACAAAGTATAATATGAGAATAATATGAGCAAATTTGATAAAAGAAACAAATTGGAAACATTTTTAAAATTGTATTCTTTATCTGAGTCATGTAAGAATAATTTGTTTCATGTCCCTTTAATTGAAGCTTTTGCTCTGTGCCACTGTGCATGTGCTTATCCAGTGCTCCACAGGAGCACAAGCAGGAACTCCCAGTCTTGCAGATGCACTGTAGAGGACTTCTCTGTGAGTCAATCCACATAGAAAACCTAAGTTTAGCTGAAGATTCCAAACTCTTTGTTTTCTGCCAAAAAAGGATAAGAATTATGATTGTTTTTATTGCTACCTACTTCATTCTACGATTGTTATTGTGCTCATGTATTTTTTCCCAAAAAAATCAACACTGTTTGATATTCCTTAAAATACTCTTTTTTTAAAAGCATACGTAAAATAGGTTTTTATTTTCTGATGCAAACTTTTAATATGAATTTAAATTAATACAGATAATGCAATTTTCAATGCTTCTGATTTTGACATTATTCTTTCAATAAACTTTTCTCCATCACTTACAAATATGTAGGATATGTCCTTTTGTAAGATGCACAACTCTCAAGGTAAATTTTGCCTTTACAGAATCCTGTGAAGTAACTCATGTCACTAATGGATCAAAGCAGAGAGCTTTGGTAACCAGGCACTAACTAGTAATATCATTTAATATAGATTATATTTAAAGGGACTTAAAGTCAAAATGAAACTTTCATGTTTCAGATAAACCATGCAGCTTTAAAGGGACAGTGCACAGCAATTTTCATATAACGGCATGTAATAGACACTACTATAAAGAATATGCACAGATACAGATCTAAAAACCCAGTATGAAACATTTTAAAAACTTACTTAGAAGCTTCCAGTTTAGCACTGTTTATGAGGTTAGGCTGGGACAATCAGTGAAAGGGGCTGGGTAAACAAAAACAGCAGACACTCCCCCCCTCCGCCCCTTCCCTGCATATGAAAAGATAGATAACATAAACAAGACAGCAGTAGTCTGTAAACACATGTATACATCTGACACTGTGGGGCTTGGTTAGGAGTCTGAAAATCAGCACAATGTTATTAAAAAATAAGCAAAGCTATATATATGGATCATCTACAAAACATTTATGCAAATAAAAATCTAGTGTACAATGTCCCTTTTCAATGTATGTCTATTATCAAATTAACTTTGTTCCTTTGGTATTCTTTATTGAAAACCATACATAGTTACGCTCATAAGCAACAATTCTCTACTAGGAGCAGGCTGGTAAATGGTGCCTATTAGTGCTGCGGAATCTGTTGGCGCTCTACAAATAACCGATAATAATAATATGCATATATGCCTCTAATCATTGACTCACCAGATGTGCTCAGCTAGCATCCGGTAGTGCATTGCTGTGCCTGGAGATGGCTTTAAGGTGTTGAAGACATAGGTATATGCAGACAACAGCACAATACTAAAAGGCTCTAAAGCATTTTCTTTCTGCTCTTTTATGTTCCTTAAAGTTAACATATTTGTGTGGCTTGCTTTACCGTCCAGTGCATCCTATCTAAATACCTTCCCACAAGCCTGGGTCTCTTATGTGAAATGGGTAACTGATAGATTTTGGCAAATGATCATAGGTAGTAATGGATGTTAAAAAAAAGCTATTAATCTCAGTCATCCAAGCTTGTTTTACAGTAAGGTTCCCACCACATTCTCAAACATCTCACAACATCTTGCAGAGCAGCTGTATATTAACTGAAACATAGGAATTTGATATACCCCCTCCCCCCAGACACTATGGTAAATTCAGTGGGTTTAGGGTGATTTCACAGTTACTTGGTGAGAGAACAGTCAAGCTGGTTGGAGTAAGTGAAAGGGAGAAATTAGTTTATTTCTCAAGATCTTTTGTAGCAAAGCTTCTATTCATTTATCTTCACACTAGCTTTGCAAATGGGAAGTCATTTTTCATTGACATGATCTTTAACTAGTTAGAAACAAATCTCTTACAGCAGATTCATCCAATAGCATGGGGCATCATTTATTCTTCTCACCAACTCCTTATCTCATCTGCCTTCTCTTACATTGTTTTATTAACCCTGACTTCTCCACTATACAGTTTATGTTATTTTGTTCTCATTTTATATTCTCTCTTGGTCATTCAAAGGAAATAAGTACTTGGGAGAGGTTTAATATGAACTAAGCAACTATTTTTTTAATATTTCATTTGCTGGAAAAAAAATACTATATTAAAAAATATTATAGGTAAAATATATAGCATCTTTTGAACATAACCTTTAGGGGCATATCTATCAAGCTCCGTACTGAGCTTGAAGTCCTGTGTTTTCTGGCGAGTGAGTACGATCGGGTTGATTGACACCCCCCTGCTGGTGGTCCGATTGGCCACGAATCTGCAGGGGGCGGTCTTGCACCAGCAGCTCACAAGAGCTGCTGGTGCAATGCTGAATATGGAGAGCGTATTGTTCTCCGCATTCAGCAAGGTCTGTCGGACCTGATCCGTACTGTCGGATCAGATCCGACAGACCTTTGATAAATATGCCCCCTGGTCAGGGCCGTCTTTAATATTGACTGGACCCTGGGCGAAAATTTTCTTGCCCCCCCCCCATGCAATTTCGCTCTCCACCCCAACATCCCAAAAAACAACTAAATCAATTTATTTTTTAATTATTAGCCCAACAGTGGATTATCCACTGCTGAGCTAATCATTTAAAAAAATGAAATAAATTGCAATATGTGAAACTGGACCTAAGCAGTACTAATAAGTAAATAAATATATAAATTCCTCCACTGTGGATTCATTTAATATTATTTTGAATTTGATTCTGGTGTGAGGTTAGTTGGTTAAAGAGATTTAGGGCAGCCAACTGGAGCAAAGCAAGGTAAAGACTGAGGAGGAAGCATGGAGGTGCAGTATAAGTTTACTGACTGGAACAGCAGAACTACTATGGGAAGCTGTAAAATCTGAGACAGAGAGAAAACAAAAACTATAAAAATAAACTTTACATTAATGTGTGAAGTATCAGCATGACACTATACATCAGCCACAGCAGCACATGTCACTTCTTTGCTAGGAACAAGTTCCCTCTCACCTTGCACTAGACAATGCTGCATGGGGAGGGGGGGTGCACTCACTTATTCTTCCCACTGACACCTTTCTACAAAGCACTGTTCCCCTAACAAACTTCAGTTAGTTGATCTTAGGGCCTCAGCAGAAAGAGCAGGGCTAAGGGGACCAGCAGACTGGATGCTGTCTGTCCAAGGCTGCATGGATACAGTGTGAGATGAGTCACACAGCCTCAAGACTGAAGAGAGCAGTGTATGCAGCTGCACAGATGCTCAAATCCTCACGTGCCTGCCGCTCCAGCTTTCTGCTGCATGCGCCTACAGTCAGCCCTACCCAGAAACAATCCCTACCACCAGAGCAGTTACCTGGTAACAGTGGTAACCCCAGTAGGACCTTTTGCAGTGGGAATGGCTGGATGCTGAGTTATGGCTTTGCATTCAGTGCTGCACAGTGCACATCTAAAACAGCACATGGCAATAGCTTGGCATGTCACATGACACCGGCACGGTCTGGCACAGTTTAAAAAACAAAAAATATATAAGCAGAGTACTTTTGACTGTGACAGTATTAGGACTGAATGTGTGTGTTCCCCATGTCAAATCAGCAGTCTGGTATGAACCATAAAAAAAAAAAAAAAAAAAAAAAATTTTTTTTTTTTTTTAGGACTCTTGGGCCCCTCAACAGAAACTGGGCCCTGGGCAGCTGCCCCTTTTGCCCTGTGTTAAAGACGGTCCTGCCCCTGGTCATAGTTTAATTATTTATATCCTAAGCAAATGAATTCATTACCAATAGTGAGTGAATTCTCTTATACTTCTTTAAGATCTCCTTTTTAATCATATACTATGCCATGTAAATATTATTTGAATAGGAAATATTTGAGAAGTGTTGTTGTAACCACCAGAAAAAAAGTTAGACCAAACAAAGAGCATGATTACATATACGGCGAAGGCTTCAGCGCAAGTGCTGCAACCCGCACCGCCTGTACTTTTACCTCGCACATCGGGCTATTACATATACAGCGCTGGCAGTTCATAAAGTGCCATAAGTCGGATAAACTAGCGATGTCCAGAAATGAGCGTAAATACAAATTTCTGGAGTCGCTAGTGAATTACGGCACTTTAGAAACTGCCAGCGCCTAAGAAACTAAAAAAATAAATCTAAGCTCCTGTAAAAGTCTAACACGCCTCCCAAAAATAAGTCTGACACGTAAAACCCCTATATCCGCAATCCCCCCTCTTACAACTAATAATGAATGTATTAACCCCTTAACCGACAACACCCCACAACACAATAAGCCTAATTAAACTATTAATCCCTATATCCGCAATCAAACCCACTCCGCAAGTAATAACTAAATTATTAACACCTAAATCCGCCAACCCCAACATCGCAAGCTACCTATCAAAAGTATTAACCCCTAATCTGCCATTAACCCACAACGCAAACTACCTATTAAAGTATTAACCCCTAAACCACCAAAACCCACAACGCAATAAACCTAACAAATGTATTAACCCCTAAACCACCAAAGCCCACAATGCAAATAAATAAATTACTAAGACCCCTAGCCTAACACCCCTAACCTAACACCCCATAAATGAACCAAAATTACCTAAATTACAAAATACTAACGTTACCATTAAAATAAAAAAAACTAGCACTACTTTAAAAATAAAAATAAACTAAGTATAAATTAAAGGGACAGTCTAATCAACATTTAAATTCTGGTGTAGACCCAAATTTTTTCTTTCGGTATTCAGATAGAGCATGCAATTTTAAGCAACTTTCTAATTTACTCCTATTATCATTTTTCTTCGTTTTCCTGCTATCTTTATTTGAAAAAGAAGGCATCTAAGCTTTTTTCTTGGTTCAGAACTCTGGACAGCACTTTTTTATTGGTGGATGAATTTATCCACCAATCAGCAAGGACAACCCAGGTTGTACACCAAAAATAGGCCGGCATCTAAACTTACATTCTTGCATTTCAAATAAAGATACAAAGAGAATAAACAATTGAGCTTGCATTCAATTGGCTGTTCCAATTAGTCAATAGAATGCAAGCTCAATCCTATTGGCTGATTGGATCAGCCAATAGGATTGAACTTCAATCCTATTGGCTGATTGCATCAGCAAATAGGATTTTTTTCTATCTTAATTCCGATTGGCTGATAGAATTCTATCAGCCAATCGGAATCTAAGTGACGCCGTCTTGGATGACGTCACTTAAAGGTACCTTCATTCAGTAAGAAGACTCCGGATGAAGAGGATGCTCCACGTCGGATGTCTTGAAGATGGAGTCGCTCCGTGTCGGATGGATGAAGATAGAAGATGCCGTCTGGATGAAGACTTCTGACTGTCTGGAGGACCACTTTGCCTGGCTTGGATGAAGACTTCTCCCGGCTTCATTGAGGACTTCGGCCGGGTTGGATGAAGACTTCTGCCGCTTCCTTGAGGATGGATGTCGGATCTTCAGAACTGTTAGTCGATCTTCAGGGGGTTAATGTTAGGTTTTTTAAGGGTGTATTGGGTGGGTTTTATTTTTAGGTTAGGGTTTGGGCCTGCAAAAAAGCTAACTGCCCTTTTAAGGGCAATGCCCATCCAAATGCCCTTTTCAGAGCAATGGGGAGCTTAGGTTTTTTTAGATAGTATTTTATTTGGGGGGTTGGTTGTGTGGGTGGTGGGTTTTACTGCTGGGGGGGTTGTTTGTATTTTTTTTTACAAGTAAAAGAGCTGATTACTTTGGGGCAATGCCCTGCAAAAGAGACTTTTAAGGGCTATTGGTAGTTTAGTTTAGGCTAGGGTTTTTTTATTTTGGGGGGGGCTTTTTTATATTGATAGGGCTATTAGATTAGGTGTAATTAGTTTAAATATCTTGTAATTTGTTTATTATTTTCTGTAATTTACTGGGGTTTTTTTTTTGTACTTTAGCTATTTTAATTTAATTTAGGTAATTGTATTTAATTTAGTTAATTTATTTAATTGTAGTGTAGTGTTAGGTGTTATTGTAACTTAGGTTAGGTTTTATTTTATAGTTACTCTTGTATTTATTTTAGCTAAGTAGTTATTAAAAAGTTAATACCTATTTAGTAACTATTGTACCTAGTTAAAATAAATACAAACTTGCCTATAAAATTAAAATAAACCCTAAGATAGCTACAATGTAACTATTAGTTATACTGTAGCTATCTTAGGGTTTATTTTACAGGTAAGTATTTTGTTTTAAATAGGAATAATGTAGTTAATGATAGGAATTTTATTTAGACTTATTTAAATTATGTTTAAGTTAGGGGGTGTTAGGGTTAGGGTTAGGTTTAGGGGTTAATACATTTAGTATAGTGGCAGCGATGTTGGGGGTGGCAGATTAGGGGTTTATAAATGTAGGTAGGTGGTGGAGATGTTAGGGATGGCAGATTAGGGGTTAATAATATTTAACTAATGTTTGCGAGGCGGGAGTGTGGTGGTTTAGGGGTTAATATGTTTATTATAGTGGCGGCGACGTTTGGGGCGGCAGATTAGGGGTTAATAGGTGTAGGTAGGTGGTGGCGACATTGGGGGCGGCAGATTAGGGGTTAATAAATATAATGTAGGTGGCGGCGATGTTGGGGGCAGCAGATTAGGGGTTCATAAGTATAATGTAGGTGGCGGCTGTGTCCCGAGTGGCAGATTAGGGGTTAATAAGTATAATGCAGGTGTCGGCGATGTTGGGGGCGGCAGATTAGGGGTTAATAAGTGTAAGATTAGGGGTGTTTAGACTCGGGGTTCATGTTAGGGTGTTAGGTGTAGACATAAATTTTATTTCCCCATAGGAATCAATGGGGCTGCGTTACTGAGTTTTACGCTGCTTTTTTTCAGGTGTTAGACTTTTTCCCAGCCGGCTCTCCCCGTTGATTCCTATGGGGAAATTGTGCACGAGCACGTACGACCAGCTCACCGCTGACTTAAGCAGCGCTGGTATTGGAGTGCGGTAATGAGCAAAATTTTGCGGTGAGCAAAAACTGCTCGTTAGCACCGCATAACCTCTAACGCAAAATTCATAATCTAGCCGTTTGTTTTTTATTTTATGTAATCTTAGATTTTTTTATTTTCTGTAATTTTAGCTTAAAGGGACAGTCTACACCAGAATTTTAATTTTGATTAGACTGTCCCTTTAATTTATACTTAGTTTATTATTATTTTTATTTTTAAAGTAGTGCTAGTTTTTTTATTTTAATAGTAACTTTAGTATTTTGTAATTTAGGTAATTTTGGTTAATTTAGGCGGTGTTAGGTTATGGGGTGTTAGACTAGGGGTCTTAGTAATTTATTTATTTGCGTTGTGGGCTTTGGCGGTTTAGGGGTTAATACTTTTGTTAGGTTTATTGCGTTGTGGGTTTTGGGGGTTTAGGGGTTAATATTTTAATAGGTAGTTTGCATTGTGGGTTAATGGCGGATACGGGGTTAATAATTTTAATAGGTAGTTTGGGGTGTTGGGGTTGGCGGATTTAGGGGTTAATAATTTAGTTATTACTTGAGGTGTGGGTTTGATGGCAGATATAGGGGTTAATAGTTTAATTAGGCTTATTGCATTGTGGGGGGGTTGTCGGTTAAGGGGTTAATACATTTATTAGTTCCGATGTGGGTTTGATGGCGGATTTAGGGGTTAATAGAGTTTATTAGTTATTGCGGTGGGGGATTGCGGGTGACAGGTAGATAGATATTGCTATAGAAGAAAATAGAGAACAGAGGGGCGCCTCATGTGTATATCAGCAAATCAAATATGATGATTAGAAGTGGACAAAGCCAAATGGATACTCACATTTAGCCCAAGAACATTTATGTAGTGGTAGAAGCAGGCTGGTAGCTTGGGGTGTACCAGCTAACCCTCTCCAAGCAAACTGGAACCAATGCAGGTGTGTCTTGTCCCACTCAGTGAGTGGTATGTTCCAAACCGTAGAATGTCAGGTGCAGTAGCTATGCTACTCAATAAGGTGCTAAACCAATGCTTGTATTAAAACAAGCTGTTTATTAAAAACAAATAAAAACAAGTGACAAGCAATGGTTACAAAAGAATAAAAAATACAACGCGTTTCTCAGCCTTAGCATTGGCTGTTTCATCAGGCATAAAGCACCTTCTAACTGACATCCTATTTAAACTACTTCTGGCCAATGGTGGACAAGTACACACCCTCAAAGGGGCATGTGAATAACCATACATCATTAATTGATTAATTGGTAACTAACAACAAATCTATAGTTAGAGTAAATACATATACATTGTTATACAATGTGAAGAAAAAAGCAAAAGACATAGCACATATGTGGAACACAATAATACCCAACAGGTATAAACATATATATATATCAAACTTCATATGAAATGTAGATCTATGTATGCACCATCTAAGATGCAGGAATATGGTATAAACCAGTGATTTTTAACCTTTTCTTTGCTGTGGCACACTTTTTTACATTAAAAAATCCTGTGGCACACCACCATCCCAAAATTTAAAAAAAAATCACACATTGTAGCCTAATACAGCATATATATATACACATACACACAAACACACACATACTGTATGTATTGTGCTGTTATGCCATGCCTCCTACAAACTACCCCTGCACTGGGAGTAAAAAACAAGCAAAGTTTTAAAAATATGTTACACTGTTGTCAGTCTGCCGTGGCACACCTGAGGATCTCTCACGGCACACTAGAGTGCCACGGCACACTGGTTGAAAAACACTGGTATAAACCAACACAAATATAAATGTGTAGTATTGGACACATGTATGGTTATATGCATAAGAGTACTATTCATAATCCCTTTGTTTTTACCATATTAACCACCTATCTCCATTTCTGTTGTTCGTTTGTTTATGTACCTATATATTTATATCATCCCTCATAGGGAATATATTTATTTATTATGCTCATACTTTCGTTTTTGCCGTACTTACGGTTAGCATTTTTATTAGTAGCTCTCATTCGTAGTTAGCTTTTGATGTGTGTTCAAAATACGTCTGTAATCCTTAAAGATTGAGCTGTTATAAATTGCGTGAGTTGTAAGATCTGCACATAATGATACTTCCTCAGATCCGTAATTGTTAAGATATCTAACCAATCCTAGTGTTACACTTTCTGACATCACTGTGTTTAACCAATCGTATGATGTTGAACAACTATTATGTCACGTGGGGGGGTGTATGCCAATCAGTGTGAAGTGGATTTGTATTAGTGATTCTAAAACAGTTTGTATTAAGCCTAAATGGATGTAATGTTTCTAAGTGCAGTGAATTATAGTAATTGCTAGCGCCCCTAAGCAGGGCGTGGCCTAAAGATAATGATAGTGAGTATTTTTAGTGTACACTGTACTGGTAACTTCGGATCTCGTTAAATGTGTGTATCGTAAAGTGTGTGTATAGATTAGATATGTGTGTAGTAATAAGACTCTACAATAGTGTGAGAATATGATAATGCATATATGTCTAATATATATAGTGAATTATATATTAAAACCATTGTAAACAAAAAGAAACTTTAAATGTAATAAGAAAAGGTGTCATATGTGTAAATCAATAACTTGTAGCAGTAATTCCATCACAAGCTATACCACTTGTGACATTTGTAATATCAAGACACATATAGACTGTGTTATTTACGTCCTCACATGCGAATGTGGAATACAATATATAGGGCGTACCTGTAGAAAGGTGCTCATGAGATGGAGTGAGCACAATAGAGATTTGAGAATTGGCTCATTAAAGCATAGTGTATCATGACACAGTGTTTTACAACATGGCAAACAAAATTCTTTTGTGATCACTCCACTTGAGAGCATCCCGTGCTCAAATAAAGGAAATAGATATACTTGTTTACGTCAGAGGGAGACACACTGGATTTATCGTTTCCACTCCCTCTTTCCCTCTGGACTAAACAAAGTTATTGACTTAGCTGCATTTTGATTCTTATGTTTATTCTCCAGTCATGCCATATTATATATTACACTTTGGGTTTATGTTTGGACTACATTTATTTTGATGTATTAATACACGTAACTATTAGGGAAAAATAGTCCCCAGTAGTGAATCATTTTATGTTGGTATTTTATTAGCATATATTGGTATTGGCAATTGGGACTTATTTGTTGGGACTCTCATCACCCACGAATATTGGATGATATGGTTTGAAATATTTAGTTTAAATATATGTTTTTTAATATACACAATTTGTTAATGTATATTACAATGGTTGTTTACTATATTTTATATAGATTCTTAGAGCGCCCCCTCATTTACTGTTCTATTCAGATAGATATTGCTCATGCGTTAGGTGTTTATTTATTTTTTTAGTTTATTTTTGCAGCCAGTTTCGGGAGTTACGGAGCTCCCATACTCAGTGCAAGGCCTTCTGCGGCTGCCTTGTATGGCGAGGTGAAAATGGAGTAAGATTTCTCTATTTTCACCACGTAAGTCCTTGCGCTGAATATTGGATACCGATTTGTGACGCGTTCCTATGTTAGCCTATGGGAGTAAAAATTGCAGCCGACGGGTAAAATATATACGTGCTGCATTCATATGCGGCGCTGTATATAGGATACCAAACCCTCGCAAAAATCGGCATCGCCGGCTTTTGCGGGCAACGCCGCATATGTAATGGGGCCCAAAGTCTTTGTTGAACAGCATACATAGGCACAGGATTCTGCACCTGTTTTGAGCACTATATGGCAGCAGTTATACAGCAATGCTTTTATAAATTTTATACACTTTTGAGCACAAGATGGCAGAGTTTGCATCATGTATAACATTGCTAAAAGCACTATTGCCATATAGTTCTCCACACATATGCACACACCAGAGCCTACGTAGGTATGCTCTTCAACAAAGGATACCAATAGAACATAATACATTTGATTATAGAAGTAACATACTTTTTTTTACAATTGTATGCTATCTCTAAATCATGACATTTTTTTAGTTGTATGTCTCCTTAAGGGTATCTTATATAGTACAGATATCTATAATCTGGGGTAAATTTGCCATCCTTCAGGAGAACCGGTTTGCAATTAGTGAACCTGTCTGCCGGCAATCGCCACTTGCGATGTTTCATCTCACGGTGAAATTTATCATTGCACAAGAGGATTTGTGTGCAATGCCACTCCATGCCCTGGCGCAACCAATTGCGCTAAAGCAGAGCATGTAAATCACCCAGAACGAGCGAATGAGATTGATCTCGCCAGTTCTGAGGTGTCATATAGGGGCATTTTTTTCTTCTTCTTAAAGGGACACTAAACCCCAATTTTTCTTTCATGGTTCAGATAGAGCATGCAATTTTAAGCAACTTTCTAACTTACTCCTATTATCAATTTTTCTTTGCTCTCTTACTATCTTTATTTGAAAGCTAAGGAGCCAGACACATTTTGGTTGAGAACACTGGACAGCACTTGTTCAGCAAGGACAACCCAGGTTGTTCACCAAAAATGGGCCGGCATCTAAACTTACATTCTTGCATTTCAAATAAAGATATCAAGAGAATGAAGAAATTTTGATAATAGGAGTAAATTAGAAAGTTGCTTAAAATTACACGCTCTATCTGAATCATGAAAGAAAAAAGTTGTGTTCAGTGTCCCTTTAACTATGTGGGAGCAGGCTCACTTATGTGAAACTGCTTCACATAGCCAGAGAAGCTGCAAACTCAGCTTGATAAATTGACCCCAGTAATCTGTGTTTAATAGTGATGTCGCAAACATAAAAATTTGGGTTCGCGAACGGCAAACACGAACTTCCACAAATGTTCGCGAATGGGCGAACCAGGCAAACCGCCATAGACTTCAATAGGTAGGCGAATTTTAAAACCCACAGAGACTCTTTCTGGCCACAATAGTGATGGAAAAGTTGTTTCAAGGGGACTAACACCTGGACTGTGGCATGCCGGAGGGGGATCCATGGCAAAACTCCCATGGAAAATTACATAGTTGATGCAGAGTCTGGTTTTAATCCATAAAGGGCATAAATCACCTAACATTCCTAAATTGTTTGGAATAACGTGCTTTAAAACATCAGGTATGATGCTGTATCGATCAGGTAGTGTAAGGGTTACGCCTGCTTCACAGTGACAGACCAAACTTCCCGTTTAATACACCGCAAACAACCGCAAACAGTCCATTTGCACAACCGCAAACTCCCCATTTGCATAAGGTTGGATACCAAGCTAGCCATGTCCCGTTCCTTGTCCTCACTGATGTCATTGAAGGTCTTTTTCTCCACCCAGCCACGTACAACACCAAAGGTCCCCAAAAGGTGACAACAAGCCCCCTGGGACGCCTGCTGTGTTTGGTCTTCCACCTCCTCAAAGCCACCTTCCTCCTCTTCCTCCTCTGACTCTGTCTTCAAACTCCTCTGCAGAGTCACGCATTCCATGCTTGGCAGCCATCAGCAGGTTTACCCAATGCACAGTGTAGATGATATACCTGCCCTGACCATGCTTTGCAGACCAGGTATCAGTGGTCAGATGGACCCTTGCCCCAACACTGTGTGCCAGACATGCCATTACTTCCTTTGCACAATCGAGTACAGGTTGGGGATTGCCTTTTGTGCAAAGAAATTTCGGCCGGGTACCTTCCACTGCGGTGTCCCAATAGCTACAATTTTTGGAACGCCTCAGAATCCACCAGCTTGTATGGTAAAAGCTGGCGGGCTAAGAGTTCAGACAAGCCAGCTGTCAGATGCCGGGCAAGGGGGTGACTTTGTGACATTGGCTTCTTATGCTCAAACATGTCCTTGACAGACACCTGACTGTGGGCAGATGATCAGGAACTGCTCAAGGCAAGAGACAGAGTGGCAGATGGTTGAGAGGGGGCAAGGAGGACAGCAGTGGTTGACGTGGCTGAAGATGCTGGACCAGGAGGAGGATGGCGGCTTTGAGTTTGTGTGCTGCTTGTACTCATGTGTTGATCCCATAGGCATTTGTGATGTGCAATTATGTGCCTTCGCAAAGCAGTTGTACCTAGGTGGGTGTTGGACTTCCCACGACTCAGTTTCTTTTGGCACAGGTTGCAAATGGCATCGCTGTTGTCAGAGGCAGACACACACAAAAAAAATGCCACACTGCTGAGCTCTGCAATGACGGCATTCTGGTGGTGGCAACAGCATGCGTTGATTGGCGTGCTGTCTGGCTGACCCCGGGTGCCGATGCATGCTGTCTGACTGTGCCACTAGCTCCTTGTGATGACCTCCCCTTGCTTCCAACTTGTCTCCTCCTCCTCTCTGTCTCCCTATCTGAACGTTCCCCCTGTTCTTATTCTCTTCTAGCGGGCACCCACGTGACATCCACAGATGCATCGTCATCATCAACCGCTTCACTTGTATCTGACAACTCAGCAAAGGAAGCAGCAGCGGGTACAACATCATCATCATCACACCGTACGTCCATGTGTGTAATGCTGCCTGACTGAGACATATCCCTATTATCTACATCCTCTGGCAATAATGGTTGTGCATCACTCATTTCTTCCAACTGATGTGTAAATAACTCCTCTGACAGATCAAGTGAAGCGGCTGTGGTGCTAGTGTTGGTGGTGGCGGCAGGCGGGCGAGTGTTAACTTGAGAGGTGCCCGAAGCTAAGCTGGAGGAGGATGGTGCGTCAAGGTTCGAGCGGAAGCTGTAGAAGATTGGGTGTCCTGTGTTAGCCAGTCAACTATGTCCTCAGAACTTTTCGAGTTCAGGGTACGTGGCCTCTGAACACTGGGCATTATTCTAGGGCCAAAGGGAATCACAGCACCACAACCATGATGGCCCCTGCGGGGTGGCCTGCTTCTGCCTGTCATTTTTTTTCCGATTAGTGGTACTATGCGTGCAAGCTACTGTGACAACAGATATGAGTGGCACTGTGCACTGGCAGAAGTTGGCAGAGTAGACTCTGTAGGCCTGACACACATGCTTGCAGACAACTAACTGCTATTCAATCTATTACAGTCAAAATTGTATTTTTTTTTTTAAATGTACACTACTGTTACATCAGATATGAGTTGCACTGGTGTGACACTGTGCCCTGGCAGGCCCTGAAATGCACACGTGTGAAGGAAACTGACTGCTATTATTTCACAGTCAAATTTCTAGTTTTTTTTAACCCCTTAATGACAGAGGACGTACGCAATACATCCTCAGAAAAAATACAATTAACGCCTGAGGACATATGGCGTACGTCCTCGGTTTGGAAAGCAGCTGGAAGCGATCCTGATCGCTTCCAGCTGCTTTCCGGTTATTGCAGGATGCCTCGATATCGAGGCATCCTGCAATAACAAATTTTTCCCCTCCGGTGCAGAGAGAGCCACTCTGTGGCCCTCTCTGCACCGGGCATCGATGGCCGCATTCGTTGGTGGGTGGGAGCTGAAGTGGGAGGCAGGTGGGCGGCCATCGATGCGGTCCTTTTCAGAGAGTGGGCAGGATTGGGGGCGGGATCACCGGGGGCGCGCACGCGTGCACGGGAGGAGGCGGGTGGGTGCGTGCACGGGGAGGGAGCAGGTGGGAACTGCTACACTACAGAAAAAAATGTTTTTATAAGTGGGAGAAAGGGGTGCAAAATATTTATACTTGGAAATCTAAGTGATCTGGGAGCGGGTGGGGGATTGGTCTTGGGGGGGGGGAAGCTACACTACAGAAAAATGAAATAAAAATAAAAAATAAACATTTTATTTGCTAACTGGGTACTGGTAGACAGCTGCCATTACCCAATATGGCCCCCTATAAGGCAGAGGGGGAGGGTTAGGAAGTTGTTTTGGGGGGGGGATCAGGGAGGTTGGGGGCTAAGGGGGGGATCCTACACAACAGCATATATAAATATGCAAAAAATATATATATATATAAAAAAAAGAAAGATAACTTTTATTTTAGTACTGGCAGACTTTCTGCCAGTACTTAAGATGGCGGGGACAATTGTGGGGTGGGGGAGGGAAGAGAGCTCTTTGGGAGGGATCAGGGGGTCTGATGTGTCAGGTGGGAAGCTGATCTCTACACTAAAGCTAAAATAAACCCTGCAAGCTCCCTACAAGCTGCCTAATTAACCCCTTCACTGCTGGGCATAATTCATGTGTTGTGCACAGTTGCATTTAGTGGCCTTCTAATTACCAAAAAGCAACGCCAAAGCCATATATGTCAGCTATTTCTGAACAAAGGGGATCCCAGAGAAGCATTTACAACCATTTGTGCCATAATTGCACATGCTGTTTGTAAATAATTTCAGTGAGAAACCTAAAGTTTGTGAAAAAGTTGACTATTTTTTTTTAATTGATCGCATTTGGCGGTGAAATGGTGGCATGAAATATACCAAAATGGGCCTAGATCAATACTTGGGGTTGTCTACTACACTACACTAAAGCTAAAATTAACCCTACAAGCTCCCTAATTAACCCCTGCACTGCTGAGCATAATACACGTGTGGTGCGCAGCGGCATTTAGCGGCCTTCTAATTACCAAAAAGCAATGCCAAAGCCATATATGTCTGCTATTTCTGAAAAAAGGGGATCCCAGAGAAGCATTTACAACCATTTGTGCCATAATTGCACAAAATGTTTGTAAATCATTTCAGTGAGAAACCTAAAATTTGGAAACATTTAACGTTTTTTTTTTATTTGATCGCATTTGGCGGTGAAATGGTGGCATGAAATATACCAAGATGGGCCTAGATCAATACTTTGGGTTGTCTAATACACTACACTAAAGCTAAAATTACCCCAAAAAGCTCCCTACATGCTCCCTAATTAACCCCTTCACTGCTGGACATAATACACGTGTGGTGCGCAGTGGCATTTAGCGGCCTTCTAATTATCAAAAAGCAACGTCAAAGCCATATATGTCTGCTATTTCTGAACAAAGGGGATCCCAGAGAAAAATGTACAACCATTTATGCCATAATTGCACAAGCTATTTGTAAATAATTTCAGTGACAAACCTAAAGTTTGTGAAAACATTTGTGAAAAAGTGAACAATTTTTTTTATTTGGTCGCAATTGGTGGTGAAATGGTGGCATGAAATATACCAAAATGGGCCTAGATCAATACTTTGGGATGTCTTCTAAAAAAAAATATATACATGTCATTGGCTATTCAGGGATTCCTGACAGATATCAGTGTTCCAATGTAACTAGCGCTAATTTAAAAAAAAAAATGGTTTGGAAATAGCAAAGTGCTACTTGTATTTATGGCCCTATAACTTGCAAAAAAAGCAAAGAACATGTAAACATTGGGTATTTCTAAACTCAGGACAAAATTTATAAACTATTTAGCATGGGTGTTTTTTGGTGGTTGTAGATGAGTAAAAGATTTTGGGGGTCAAAGTTAGAAAAAGTGTGTTTTTTTCCATTTGTTACTCATATTTTATAAAAAAAATTATAGTAAATTATAGGATATGATGAAAATAATGGTATCTTTAGAAATTCCATTTAATGGTGAGAAAAACGGTATGTAATATGTGTGGGTACAGTAAACGAGTAAGAGGAAAATTACAGCTAAACAGAAACACAGCAGAAATGTAAAAATAGCCCTGGTCCCAAACGGACAGAAAATGGAAAAGTGCTCTGGTTATTAAGGGGTTAATGTACACTACTGTTACACCAGATATGAGTTGCACTGGTGTCACACTGTGCCCTGGCAGGCACTGAAACGCACATGTGTGAAGGAAACTGACTGCTATTATTTCACAGTCAAAAAAGTGTTTTTTTTTAAATGTACACTATTGTTACAACAGATATGAGTGGTGGCACTGGGCAAGTGGGCACAATATACGCTGTGAGCCTGACACACACACGCTGGCAGGCAGGCAACTGCAATTAGATTACACAGGAAAAAAAAAAAGCAGACTGATGTTCTAGCCCTAAAAAGGACTTTTTGGGGTGCTGTCCTTACAGCAGAGATCAGATGAGTCCTTCAGGACTGTAGTGGACACTGAATACACTAGCCTAGCTATCTATTTCCCTATTAAATCAGCATCAGCTACACTGTCCCTCCTCTCACTAAGAATGCAGCTTCCAAATGAATCTAAAATGGATGCTGTCCAGGAGGGTCTGGGAGGGAGGGTCTGCTGCTGATTGGCTGGAATGTGTCTGCTGACTGTGAGGTACAGGGTCAAAGTTTACTCAATGATGACGAATAGGGGGCGGACCGAACATCGCATATGTTTGCCCACCGCGGCGAACGCGAACAAGCTATGTTCGCCGGGAACTATTTGAAGCTATGTTCGCCGGGAACTATTTGACGGCGAACTATTCGCGACATCACTAGTGTTTAATACTTAAAGGGACACTAAACCCAATTTTTTTCTTTTGTGATTTCGTTAGAGCATGCAATTTTAAGGAACTTTCTAATTTACTCCTATTATCAATTTTTCTTCGTTCTCTTGCTATCTTTTTTTGAAAAATCTTTTTTTTGTTAAGACTCTGGACAGCACTTTTTTATTGGTGGATGAATTTATCCACCAATCAGCAAAAACAACCCAGGTTGTTCACCAAACATGGGCCAGCATCTAAACTTACATTCTTGCATTTCAAATAAAGATACCAAGAGAATGAAGAAAATTTGGGTTCAGTGTCCCTTTAAGGGCTCGTGCATTAACTTAAAAGGTTTCTTGTTGCTTATATTAAAGGACATTTTTCATGTTTTAATTGGTTCATAGTGTAGGTTTTGATGCTTCATGGTTAAACTGGTACTATGTGGCGAGAAGCGAATGGTTAAAAGATAGATGCGGCTCCATCTCTTTTAATTTCAAAGTTTTGAGTTGTGATGTTGTAGTGTTCAAGCGAGAAGTTTTTTTCCGCTAGACATTAGTTTCACTAATAATTTTTTTTTATTGAGTCTATGCTATTGTTTCACTTGCCTATCTTGTTAATTAGTGCTAGAGAGTGCTAGTTTATTTGTACTATATTTTAATAAATATGATTTGAATGCTCATATTAGCAATCATCTGTTTACATTTAAGTTTGTGGACGGATAAAAAAATAAATCTGATCATTTTAAAAAGATTGGCCTAGATTTAGAGTTTTGTCGGTAAAAACCCGCGTCTGCACCTAACACCCTAACATGAACCCTGAGTCTAAACACCCCTAACCTTACACTTATTAACCCCTAATCTGCCGCCCCCGCTATTGCTGACACCTGCATTTTATTATTAACCCTAAATCTGCCGCTCCGGACACCGCCGCAACCTACATTATCCCTATGAACCCCTAATCTGCTGCCCCTAACACCGCCGATCCCTATATTATATTTATTAACCCCTAATCTGCCCCCCCAAAGTCGCCGCTACCTTACCTACACTTATTATCCCCTAATCTGCCGACCGCACCATCGCCGCTACTATAATAAAGTTATTAACCCCTAAAACTAACCCTAACCCTAACACCCCCCTAACATAAATATAATTTAAATGAAACAAAATAATATTCCTAAAATTAACTAAATTAATCCTATTTAAAACTAAATACTTACCTATCAAATAAACCCTAATATAGCTACAATATAACTAATAATGACATTGTAGCTATTTTAGGATTTATATTTATTTTACAGGCAACTTTGTATTTATTTTAATTAGGTGCAATAGCTATTAAATAGTTAATAACTATTTAATAGCTACCTAGTTAAAATAAGTACAAAATTACCTGTAAAATAAATCATAACCTAAGTTATTAACCTAAAGTACAAATACACCTAACACTACACTATCATTAAGTTAATTAAATAAATTACCTACAATTAGCTAAATTAAAATACAATAAAATAAACTATTCTATAATACAAAAAAAAACAAACACTAAATTACAAAAAATAAAAAAGAATTACAAGAAGTTTAAACTATTTACACCTAATCTAAGCCCCCTAATAAAATAAATCCAATCCAATCAGCCAATTGCATTGAACTCACATTCTATTGGCTGATCAGAACAGCCAATAGAATGCGAGTTCAATACGATTGGCTGATTGGATCAGCCAATCGGATTGAACTTCAATCTGATTGGCTGATTGCATCAGCCAATTAGATTTTTTCTACCTTAATTCCAATTGGCTGATAGAATAGAGGTAATTTTGTACTTATTTTAACTAGGTAGCTATTAAATAGTTACTAACTATTTAATAGCTATTGTACCTAATTAAAATAAATACAAAGTTGTCTGTAAAATAAATATAAATCCTAAAATAGCTACAATGTAATTATTAGTTATATTGTAGCTATATTAGGATTTATTTTATAGGTATTTAGTTTTAAATAGGATTAATTTAGTTAATTTTGGGAATATTATTTTGTTTCATTTAAATTATATTTATGTTAGGGGGGTGTTAGGGTTAGGGTTAGAGTTAGGTTTAGGGGTTAATAACTTTATTATAGTAGCGGCGACGGTGCGGGCGGGAGATTAGGGGTTAATAATTGTAGGTAGGTGGCGGCGATGTTAGGGAGGGCAGATTAGGGGTTAATACTATTTATTCTAGTGTTTGCAAGGCGGGAGTGCGGCGGTTTAAGGGTTAATTCATTTATTATAGTGGCGGTGAGGTCCGGTCAGCAGATTAGGGGTTAATAAGTGTAGTTAGGTAGCGGCGACGTTGGGGGCAGATTATGGGCTAATAAATATAATATAGGTGTCGGCGATGTTAGGGGCAGCAGATTAGGGGTTTATAGGTATAATGTAGGTTGCGGCGGTGTCCGGTCGGCACATTATTATAGTGACGGCGATGTGGAGGGTCCTCGGTTTAGGGGTACCTAGGTAGTTTATGGGTGTTAGTGTACTTTATAGCACAGTAGTTAAGAGCTTTATATTCACGCGTTAGCCCATAAAGCTCTTAAAGGGACACTGAACCCAATTTTTTTCTTTTGTGATTCAGATAGTGCATGCAATTTTAAGCAACTTTCTAATTTACTCCTATTATCAATTTTTCTTCGTTCTCTTGCTATCTTTATTTGAAATAAAAGCCATCTAAGCATTTTTGGGTTAAGAACTCTGGACAGCACTTTTTGATTGGTGGATGATTTTTTCCACCAATCAGCAAGGACAACCCAGGTTGTTAACCAAAAATGGTCCGGCATCAAAACTTAGATTTTTGCATTTCAAATAAAGATACCAAGAGAATAAAGAAAATTTGATAATAGGAGTAAATTAGAAAGTTGCTTAAAATTTCATGCTCTATCTGAATCACAAAAGAAAAAATTTGGGTTCAGTGTCCCTTTAACTACTGACTTTTTGGCGGTAGGAGTCTTGTCGGTAGAGGGTCTGCCGCACAGTTCTCCCAAGACTCCAAATACCGGCGTTAGGCAGATCCCATTGAAAAGATAGGATACGCAATTGGCGTAAGGGGATCTGCGGTAGCCTGGAGTCGCGGTGAGGAAGTGAGCGTTAGACCCTTTCCTGCCTGACTCTAAATACCAGCGGGCGGTAAAAAGCAGCGTTAGGACCCCTTAACGCTGCTTTTGACGGCTAACGCCAAACTCTAAATCTAGGTGATTGTTAGCTATTGCCTGTTTTGTACAACCAAATTATCCCAACACCTATAGCCTCTCAAGGTTGAATTATAGACAGTTTGAGACATTAAACTCAAAATGATAACCCCCATAAATATATTTGTGTTTGTTTGTGTGTGTGTTTGATCAGAGATGTAAACTCTGTATTGCCACTGCAACAAACAGGTGTGAAATAAATAATTATATATTAATTAATAACACAGAACATTTTAACAAGGATAGTGGAACTTATGGATCTTATTTCAAAGTAATACAATATAACTTTTATTATTCTATATTGAAATGATGGAATGTTTACAAAAATAATAATAAAAGTTAATACTATGAAAATAGAGCCATGAGCGTTAGTCTCCTTGTGGATCTTCTAGGATTTACTTGATCAGTGTACTAGCTACTAGTGTAGGCGTAGCTAGTACACTGATCAAGTAATTGCTTGATCAGTGTACTAGCTAATTTATATTTGTCTGTTATTGACCACAGCAAAAGTGATAAATTAAATATACTTTAGAGGTTTTTTTAGGGTTATAGACCTGGACTGCTTTGAGTAGAAAAGCAATGCAAAGTTTGCAAACAAAATATAGAAAGTGCCTTCAACATTCTTAAAGGGAAAGTCTAGTCAAAAATAAACTTTCATGATTCAGATAGGACATTTAATTTTAAACAACTTTCCAATTTACTTTTATCATACATTTTGCATTGTTCTTTTGGTATTCTTAGTTGAAAGCTAAACCTAGGTAGGTCATATGCTAATTTCTTAGCCCTTGAAATCCGCCTCTTATCTGAATGCATTTTGACAGTTTTTCACAACTAGAGGGAGCTAGTTCATGTGTGCCATATAGATAACATTGTGCTCATTCACGTGGAGTTACATAGCGCTGATTGGCCAAAATGCATGTCTGAAAAATAACTAAAATAAGGGGACAGTCTGCAGAGACTTAGATACAAGGTAATCAAAGAACAAACAATAACAATTCTGGTGAACACTGTCCCTTTAAGTAAGGTGAAATCTAACTGCCCCTGCAACATTCTACAAAGTGATTGGTTAGCTTAGCGCATAAGCTTTTATATATATATATATATATATATATATATATATATATATATATGATCCTTCTTCCCTCCCTCTTCTCCTCTCCTTGACTAGTAACTCATTTGAAAAAAAATGTTTTTCATATCTTTAAGTATATATATATATATATATATATATATATATATATATATATATGGGTCCTTTTATATATTGTATATTACAGACACTTCTTTTATTACTGCTGCATTTTTTAATTTAATGCCTCAATTAAACCTTATATCCTCGATGTACTAGTACCATGATCAAAACTACACTTGTTAATGTCTATCGGCTAGATTTAGAGTTCTGCAGCCAAAGGGGTGCGTTAGCTACGTGTGTATTTTTTCCCCCGCACCTTTTAAATAACGCTGGTATTTAGAGTTCACAGAAGGGCTGCGTTAGACTCCAAAAAGGGAGCGTATAGCATAATTTACCGCCACTGCAACTCTCAATACCCGCGGCCAGCTTCAAAAATGTGCTCGTGCACGATTTCCCCATAGGAAACAATGGGGCAGATTGAGCTGAAAAAAACCTAACACCTACAAAAAAGCAGCGTTCAGCTCCTAATGCAGCCCCATTGTTTCCTATGGGGAAACACTTCCTAAGTCTGCACCTAACACCCTAACATGTACCCCGAGTCTAAACACCCCTAACCTTACACTTATTAACCCCTAATCTGCTGCCCCCGCTATCGCTGACACCTGCATTTTATTATTAACCCCTAATCTGCTGCTCCGTACACCGCCGCCACCTACGTTATCCCTATGAACCCCTTATCTGCTGCCCCTAACCCCCACGACCCCTATATTATATTTATTAACCCCTAATCTGCCGTCCCCAATGTCGCCGCTACCTACCTACACTTATTAACCCCTAATCTGCTGACCGGACCTCACCGCTACTCTAATAAATGTATTAACCCCTAAAGCTAAGTCTAACCCTAACCCTAACACCCCCTTAAATTAAATATAATTTTTATCTAACAAAATAAAATAAATCTTATTAAATAAATTATTCCTATTTAAAGCTAAATACTTACCTGTAAAACAAACCCTAATATAGCTACAATATAAATAATAATTATATTGTAGCTATTTTAGGATTTATATTTATTTTACAGGCAACTTTGTATTTATTTTAACCAGGTACAATAGCTATTAAATAGTTAATAACTATTTAATAGCTACCTAGCTAAAAGAAATACAAAATTACCTGTAAAATAAATCCTAACCCAAGTTACAATTAAACCTAACACTACACTATCAATAAATTAATTAAATAAACTACCTACAATTATCTACAATTAAATCAACTAAACTAAATTACAAAAAAAACAAACACTAAATTACAAAAAAAACAAACACTAAATTACAAAAAATAAAAAAAATTACAAGAATTTTAAACTAATTACACCTACTCTAAGCCCCCTAAAAAAATAACAAAGCCCCCAAAATAAAAAAATGCCCTACCCTATTCTAAAATAAATATTTTACAGCTCTTTTACCTTACCAGCACTTAAAAGGGCCTTTTGCGGGGCATGCCCAAAGAATTCTGCTCTTTTGCCTGTAAAAAAAAACATACAATACCCCCCTCAACATTACAACCCACCACCCACATACCCCTAATCTAACCCAAACCCCCTTAAATAAACCTAACACTAAGCCCCTGAAGATCTTCCTACCTTGTCTTCACCACGCCGGGTATCACTGATCCGTCCAGAAGAGGGTCCGAAGTCTTCATCCAATCCGGGCGATGTCTTCATCCAAGCGGGGGCTGAAGAGGTCCATCATCCGGCTGAAGTCTTCATCCATGACGTCCCTTGAAGGAACCTTCATTCATCGGGAGTTCGTCGTGGAGGAAGGATGTTCCGCGTCGGCGGGATGAAGATGGAGCTGGAAGAAAGAAGATTGAAGATGCCGCTTGATAGAAGACTTCAGTGGGATGATGGACCTCTTCAACCCCCGCTTGGATGAAGACTTCAGCCGGATGATGGACCTCTTCAGCCCCCGCTTGGATGAAGACATCACCCGGATTGGATGAAGACTTCGGACACTCTTCTGGACGGATCGGTGATACCCGGCATGGTGAAGACAAGGTAGGGAGATCTTCAGGGGCTTAGTGTTAGGTTTATTTAAGGGGGTTTGGGTTAGATTAGGGGTATGTGGGTGGTGGGTTGTAATGTTGGGGGGGTATCGTATGTTTTTTTTTTACAGGCAAAAGAGCAGAATTCTTTGGGGCATGCCCCGCAAAAAGCCCTTTTAAGGGCTGGTAAGGTAAAAGAGCTGTAAAATATTTATTTTAGAATAGGGTAGGGCATTTTTTATTTTGGGGGCTTTGTTATTTTTTTAGGGGGCTTAGAGTAGGTGTAATTAGTTTAAAATTCTTGTAATCTTTTTTTATTTTTTGCAATTTAGTGTTTGTTTTTTGTAATTTAGTGGGTTTTTTTTTGTAATTTAGTTTAGTTTATTTAATTGTAGATAATTGTAGGTAGTTTATTTAATTAATTTATTGATAGTGTAGTGTTAGGTTTAATTGTAACTTAGGTTAGGATTTATTTTACAGGTAATTTTGTATTTCTTTTAGCTAGGTAGCTATTAAAATGGTTAAAATAAATACAAAGTTGCCTGTAAAATAAATATAAATCCTAAAATAGCTACAATATAATTATATTAGGGTTTATTTTACAGGTAAGTATTTAGATTTAAATAGGAATAATTTATTTAATACAATTTATTTTATTTCGTTAGATAAAAATTATATTTAATTTAGGGGGGTGTTAGGGTTAGGATTAGACTTAGCTTTAGGGGTTAATACATTTATTATAGTAGCGGTGAGGTCCGTTTGGCAGATTAGGGGTTAATAATTGTAGGTAGGTAGCGGCGACGTTGGGGGGGGGCAGATTAGGGGTTAATAAATATTATGTAGGGGTCGGCGGTGTTAGGAGCAGCAGATTAGGGGTACATAGGGATAATGTAGGTGGCGGCGGTGTGCGGTTGGCAGATTAGGGGTTAAAAAATTTTAATAGAGTGGCGGCGATGTGGGGGGGGCCTCGGTTTAGGGGTACATAGGAAGTTCATGGGTGTTAGTGTACTTTAGAGCGCAGTAGTTAAGAGCTTTATGAACCGGCGTTAGCCCAGAAAGCTCTTAACTCCTGGCTTTTCTCTGCGGCTGGAGTTTTGTCATTAGATTTCTAACGCTCACTTCAGCCAAGACTCTAAATACCGGCGTTAGAAAGATCCCATTGAAAAGATAGGATACGCAATTGACGTAAGGGTATCTGCGGTATGGAAAAGTCGTGGCTGGAAAGTGAGTGTTAGACCCTTTCCTGACTGACTCTAAATACCAGCGGTAGGACAAAACCAGCGTTAGGACCCCCTAACGCTGGTTTTGACGGCTAACGCAGAACTCTAAATCTAGGCATTAATCTAGGCGTATTTTTTTTATTAAATTTCATTTTAATGCATACAAAAAAGAAAAAAAATACTAAATCAAATACATTCAGCATAAAATGATATAGTTAAATGACACAGAAAAGATTCATACTTCCATTTATAGTATTCACAATTTATTTCTGTCTTTCTTAAGTGAAAATATAAATGTTACTGTATTCATGGTGTCAGTCTTGACAAGCTGGCGAGAATCGTCTCTGTGCCTAGAGTTTTACTTTACACATAACAATGATGTCTAGATATATGACAGTGAATGTTTTTGTTGTATGCAAATAATATCTGTGTCTGCAGAATTCAGCTACAAACATTCCTCTTGTTTGCTTATGCATGTAACTTTCAAAATATGTATTTGTTTCATTGAGTGCTTTGCAATACTTCTGCCTATTCGCATTATACAGAGGAATTATTAACCTCACGGTGCTTCTTAGTCTCAGCATTACATCATGCTGTCTTGTTAAGGATTCATATTGCTGCTAAATAACACCTGGTATTTATACATACACTTTTCTCATTATTCAGTTTCCCACTCTGAATACTCTTGTATATTTTGTAGCAAAGTTGCTACAGTCTCTTGACTTGATTACCCATAATTCTTAGGAACATTAAAAAGAACACTTATATCATACATCTCAAATAGGAAAAAAACATGTTAAAATATTTTGCACATTATAAAAGGTTATGTTAAAGGAACAGTAAAGCCAAAATTAAGCTTAAATGGGTTGAATGAAACATGGAATTTTAAACACCTTTTAAATTTACTTCTGTTATCAATATTGCTTAGTTCTCTTGGCATCCTTTGTTAATTATAATTACTAGCTGGAGTCAGGAGCATGCACAAGTCTTTAGCCACCTGGCAACAAAGTTTCAAACAATGTTTATAGCAAATTTGCAAACACTGCTGCCATAGACTTCTAAAGACACATACATGCTCCTAAGGTTCTATCAGCCTATCTAGGTTTATTCTTCAACAAAGCATTTCAAGAGAAGCAAATTTGATAATAGAAACTACATATTATATATGAATTGTGAACATTTAATTTTTACTTGAATGTTCCTTTAAAATTTTTAATGTGATACTGGAGCTAACAGAAAATACTTATTTGTGTGCAACTGATACACAAGTCTTATTTGTCTACTGGCTTGCATTATTATTATAATTATTATCAGGTATTTGTAGAGCACCCACAGATTCAGCAGCACTATAAACATAGGGGGTATACAAGGTAACATTTATATGGGGTCAAATGGGTAGGGAACCCTGCCGAGAGTTGCACTGTTGTAATCGTCTCTTATGCGGGTGATCTACAAACAGATGGCTCATAGGCTTACATGCTAAGGGGTTCAAGGGGATAGCAGTGGAGTTAAGAAAACTTAGTGTAGGTTGTATGCATCCCTGAACAGTAGAGTCTTTAGGGAGCGCTTGAAGCTTTCAAATCTAGTTGAGAGTCTTGTGGAGCGAGGCAGAGAGTTCCACAACATGTGAGCAAGTTTGGAGAAGTCCTGTAAATGGGAATGTGTGGAGGTAACAAGAGAGGAGGAGAGTAGGAGATCGTGGGCAGAGCGAAGGGATTGGGAGGGAGAGTATATAGAGACAAGGTCTGAGATGTAGGGGGGAGCAGTGCAGTTGAGGGCTTTGTATGTCAGAGTGAGAATTTTGTGTTTAAACCTGGAGGCAAGAGGAAGCCAGTGAAGGGATTGGCAGAGAGGTGCAGCAGGTGAAGAGCGACGTGTAAGGAAAATGAGCCTGGCAGAGGCATTCATTATAGATTGTAAAGGAGCTAGACAGCAGCTAAGGAGACCAGAGAGGACGGAGTGGCAGTAATCGATGCGGGAAAGGATGACAAAGTGGATTAGACTCTTAGTTATGTCTTGTGAGAGGAAATGTCTAATTTTAGAGATGTTTTTAAGGTGGAAGCGGCAGGCTTTAGCCAAGGACTGTGAGGATTGAAAGAAAGATCTGAGTCAAGTGTGACTTCAAGACATCGAGCATGCGGGGTAGGGGTAATGATGGAGTTATCGACAGTTATAGAGAAGTTGGGGGTGGATATTTTTGAAGAAATCAATTTTATTGGTGCATAGGGGCATCCCTCCATACGCATGCAAACCAAAATGAGTGTATTTATTACAACAATACATTTTCATATATCCACTTTAGATAAAAGAAAGAAAATTGTATAAGGTATTTTAAATATTTTTGTTATTGTACAATAATCTGCTGCCTCTAGAATATCCCTTGCTACAATATTGTTTATATTTGCGGGTGCTGGCTGTTTTTTGTTTTTATAAATTTCTTCATGGTAGGAGGTCAGCAGTGGCAGTCAGAAACATATGATATTAATCTTGTTTTTTTATGCTGGTTGCATACAAATATGTTTTGCAGAGAAAGTTTATATTGTTTATGGTAAATGACGGTTTCCATTATACTATGATGTCAATTGCTTTTGATTTACGAACTAAATTGTTTTCTTTCTGTTCAATTTGTTTTCACTTATTTGCTCTTTTGTTTTTCAACCCGTTACTAATAAAATAAATTAAAAAGACAAAAATAATGAAACTTCTCAATGTGAAAAGGAGACTTTCATTGTATTTATCCAAATATAACCAATACATTTCCTCAAAAACCAACCAACACAAGTAAAATCAATGAGAAGGTGCAGGAAACATGGCCTTACGCATTTTGGCTTACTCCTGCCTTACTCATAGACCGAATGTTACAATATCCCAAAGGCTTTAATGGAGCGCAAAAAGTGGGTAAAAAAAACTAACACCCAACAAGTCATGCAAACCAAAATTCATTTTCTCAAGTACGCTTACCCGACATGAAATATTAATATTTTACATTCCAATGTTCTTAATATAGAGGAATATGTTCTATTTATTCATAAATACATATTTCTATAAATATATATCTGATTGTATTTGGTAATATATATATATATAGGACAGTGATGTGCAGTCACTAGAGGCAGGTGAGGCAGTGTTTCACCTCTCATATGGGCAAAAATAAAAAATTTTTTATTGGCTTTAAAAAAAATAAAAAAATTGCTATTTTTTTCCCCAGCATTTTTTTTTCACACCTACATGTTGTGCAATGGAGAGGCACAAGCAGGTCTGCCCACCATTACACAACATGCTGCGCCATCTACTGGATGAAAGTGGTTAAGATCATTGCATGGCCCATTATCTGCTTATTTGAGGCAGTCCCATTTGGGCTGACCCAATCCAGTGATAAGCATTAGTAAGTGGAATTTAGGGTTGGGGCTGGATGTTAAATCATATAAAACAAAACAAAAATGAAAAAAAAACAACTTTAATTTATTTTATTGCTGTCCTGTGAAGCTGACAGCTTTGCTAAAGTGAAAAAGAGAGTTCTGTTCTTCCCCTCTAAGTGCAGTGGAATGTGCCACTGTCACTTCCTGAATCCTTACAGAGCAGGAAAGGGAGAGAGGCAGAGAGAGCACTGTTTCACCCACATTTTATTGTAGTAAGTGCTGCAGCCGTAGATTTTACTGAAATGGATTCTGTTAGTGAAAATGATAATTTAATGAATGTGGTTTAGTGTTCTTGTTGAATTGTGTTCAGATACAGCTCATTAACAGGGGGGACAGTAAGTGTGCATAACCCAATACTTACAGGAAGTCAAAGGGTCAATTCAAATTTAAATCCATCATTTAAAACCCAGAGTTTGAAGTTAAGTGTGCAGTGTCCACATTATTTAAACTAAAGTTTTTGACATTGAATATTGCTAAGCCTCCCTTTTTCATGGTTATTTGATTTAATTAGGTACAAACTCCATGTATGTTATGTCTGTTCAGTCAGAGGATGCAGTATCTATTTTTATTTTTCTCTGTGTCTCCATTTATTTAAAGACTGCTGTTTACTTGTAATTCACAAATCAATTGAAAGCTGTTGCATTGTGTTTTTAATATGTGCTGCTTTTATACAAGTTTATATGAATAAAAAGGAGATAATGAGTCATTTAAAAAATATATGTAATTATTGCAGTTAAATGTTTTTAGAAATAATGCCACTGTAAAGTAACTGGTTAAACACATAGTCAAAGGGAGACATTTGAAGTTAAACTTTCATGATTGAGGTAGAGCATGCTATTTTAATAGACTTTTCTAGTTATTTATATTTTGAGAATTAGCATCAACTGTTACTGGCCCCATGTCAGCAAATCAAATTAGTTTTTGAAAGGAATATGAAAGTCATAATTACATTTCCATCATTCAGATAGAAATTGCACAAAAAAAAAAAAAAAAACTTTTTATTTTACTTTTATTATTATGTACTTCATTCTTTTGGTATCCTTTGGTGTCCTTTGTTGAAGAGCATACCAAAGTGGGATGTGCACGTGCATATGAACACCATATTGCAGCAACTGTGTTGGCAGTATTGATAACTTTGTGCAAAACTTGTATGGTAAATTATTTCTATTTTTACAATACAGTAGTGAGTAGAGAAGAGATTGTGTATCATTCTAATTGCTTAGTTACTGGCACTGTGCCACAGAATTGTGTGAGTGTGTATGTGAGCAGAGTGTGTGTGGGTGTCAGTGAGCAGAGTATGTGTGCTTTATTCTCCAGGTAATCAATACATTTCCGATGAGCTGGTGCTTTAGTGCAGTGTTTCTCAACAATGGTCCTCAAGTACCCCCAACAGGCCAGGTTTTCATTATAGCCAAATCAGTGCACAGGTGAAGTAATCAGCTGATCAGTAACTCAGTGGTTACTAACTTGCTCTCACCCATCACCTGATTATGTCACCTGTGCACTGGTTCAGCTATCATTTAAACCTGCCCTGTTGGGGGTACTTGCGGCCCTCTGTACATGTGTTTCTCCGGCGTATCATATCTAGTGCCTCACCAGCCTCTGACCTCACTGCACATCACTGATATAGGAATATCTATTTTTAAATACTTAGAACATATTCCCTTATGTGAAGAACATTGGAATGTGAAATATTTACAGTAAATACACAGTATAATAATTAATTATAACTATTGCATATATGTATTTATGTGTTATATATATATATATATATATATATATATATATATATATATATATATGTATTTATGTGTTATATATAATATATATATATATATATATATACATACATACATGTACATTCTTAGACATATATGTGTATGTATCTCTATGTTAAAGCCCTTTGCATTCCTTTTTCTTCTAACATCTGATACATCATATCTTTGAATTGTAATTTTGATGTATTTTGTGCAACTTTTTTTTCCAAGCGTAACAGTTAACCAGAATGTTAAATTCAATTGATCTTTAACAAACATGATTACTTTAATCTTGTAATAAATGTGCTAATTCCAACGTGTGAAAACAGCCGCGATATACCCGGTATCACTTGCATGCAACAGTTAGAATGCCATTCGCTTTAATTAGTGACAATAAAATAATGCGGAATATACATGGATTATACCCATGGAAACGAGCAAGCCTCTTGGCAACAAACAATAGCAGTACCTGCTGTCCCTCCTCAACCCCCCTTACTTGCATAAGTAATTATCCTCACATGCACACTTTATTATATGATAGCACAATGTTTGGAGTAAGATACTGATAATGGGGTGGAGCAGGCTACACTTGTCAACACTAAAGTGTAAGTCTTTTCGTAGATTTTTGAAAATGTTATTAAAAAATACTTATAAGCTTTTTTACACTTTTTTTCATGCACTGTTTTATCACAGTTGACCCTTTTATAATATGCACATAACTTAAAATGTTTTATGGCACTTTAAGATTAGTTTAAAATCATTCACCAGCTTCAGGGTCTTAAAGTGACTGTCTACTCCAGAATTGTTTTGTTCAAAAAGATACATAATCTCTTTATTACCCATTACCCAGTTTTGCATAACCAACTCTGATGTATTAATATACTTTTAACCTCTGTGATTACCTTGTATCTAAGCCTCTGCAAACTGCCTCTTATTTCAGTTCTTTTGACAGACTTGCATTTTAGCCAATCAGTGCTGAATCATAAATAATTTGACGGGTGTAAGCACAATGTTATCTATGTGGCACACATGAACTAGCGGTGTCAAGCTGTAAAAAACTGTCAAAATGCATATGAGGTGGCCTTTAAGGGCTTAGAAATTAGCATATGAGCCTACCTAGGTTTAACTTTCAACAAAGAATACCATGAGAACAAGGGAAATGTGATGATAAAAGTACATTAGAAAGTTATTTAAAATTGCATGCCCTATCTGAATTATGAAAGTTTAATTTTGACTAGACTGTCCCTTTAAGTGTGGTTCACAGATTGCTTTTTGTTGTGCCTGATCCTCAACTTGCCTTTGCTTATTTAACCCCTTGAGTGCTAACGACGGCTCTGAGCCGTCGCAGATTTTCCCACTCAGGTGCTAATGACGGCTCAGAGCCGTCGCTAGCACTCTCGCACCTTGAGGGAGATCTGGGGGCTCCCACCCGCTCCTACCTTGGTGATCGGGCGTGTATAGTTACAGGCATCGCCGGGGCTGCACGTTTTGCGTGGTGACGTCACGTGCAATGACGTGATGACGTCACCGCGCAACTTTATAAAATAAAGAAAATGGACAGTATTGGTAAAGGGGGCATGCAGCTTAGAAGCCTGTATCTCAGGCATCTAAGCAGCTACAGACCCCCAAGATCCACAGTTGGAAAGGTAATTGCCTAACCTTTCCAACGGTATAAGTCTTGGGGATCTGTAAAGAAAAAAAAAAGTACAAAAATAAATATTAAAAAAATAAATAAAAAAAGAAAACACCCTGAAATCAGCTAAGCACCCAGGTGGGAAAGTGCTTAGCACTCAAATGGTTAAAGGAAGAGTCAACACCAGAATTTTTGTTTTTTAAAAAGAAATATAATCCTTTTATTACCCATACCCCAGATTTGCATAACCAACACTGTTATAGAAATACACTTTTTACCTCTGTTATTACCTTGCATCTAAGCCTCTGCAGACTGCCCCCTTATTTCCGTTCTTTTGACAGAATGGCATTTTAGCCAATCAGTGCTCACTCCAGGGTAACTTCACGTGCATGAGCTCAATGTTATCTATATGAAACACATGAACTAATGCTCTCTAGTGGTCAAAATGCATTTAGATTAGAGGCAGTCTTCAAGGTCTAAGAAATTAGCATATGAACCTCTTAGGTTTAGCTTTCAAGTAAGAATACCAGGAGAAAAAAGCAAAATTGGTGATAAATGTAAATTGGAAAGTTGTTTAAAACTACATTTCCTATTTAAATCATGAAAGGTTTTTTGGACTTGACTGTCCCTTTAAGCCATAGCAGTTACCAGATTCTAATCCAGGATGCAGATATTTCTGTAACTTAATAATTACATATTATTTTATTATAGAGAGGGTGGAAATGGGTGACAAAATGGCATAATAGCCCTGCCACTATGCAACAAACCGAACTTCTAATGTATAGCTGAAGAAGGTTAGCCATTTAGTGCAGTATCTAATAGTAGCTACGATTACGGCTTCATCGCCGAAACATGTCAGCAGACAGTCACTAGAGTGAAGCTATCTCCACTCACTACTAAACTTGTGATTCCTGTATCCCTGGAGGGAACCAGTAATTTTACTTGCAAATAAAGAAAAGAATATTTTTATTCACAACTGGCTGTCTGTGCACCTCATTTGAACTTTATTGTCTTTATCCTGTGGAACCGAGGTTGCACCAGTTACCAGTGTGTTACATCTGCACATCTCAATACACCGATCCTGGTCTTGGTGGTTGCCGGGGAACGTATAGCATTACCAAGGAGAAAGAAGTTCTGTGAACCGGAAGTAAGTCCAGTGACGTCGCACGCCATCGCAGAGTGATCGAGCAGAGGAGACCGGAGCGGTCAGAGAGGGCGCCAAGTGCTGGACCGGCTCCGTGTGCACCTGGTTTGCACACAGAGGGTTGTTTTTCTGCTTTCCTACAGGTAAGGCTGGGTGACACTGGACATTGCGTGACCAAGAGGGGTGAGAGATTCATTTGATACATAAAAGCATATCACCAGTTGTCTCAGGTGCCGACACATATTGACTGTTTTTGTTCATCTGTCCTTAAACAAGAAAAGCTTCTACAGAATATTATAGGGGACAAACCAGCTGTAACTTTCAGGAAAAATAAAAATATCAAAAATATACTGGCACCCAGTAAGTTTAGAACCAAAGAAAATCCAGGGAACTGGCTAGAGAGAAATTCTGTATTTTATTTTTAATGTAATAGGAGCAACTGCTCGAGCTGTACACATGCTTATGGAGGTAATAAACCCATAAAAAATCTTATCATCCACTGCCAATAATAAAACATGTACATTAAAACATTTGACCAACTGCAAAACCACTTTTGTAGAATACATTCTGAAATGCAATTGTGATTTGCAGTATATAGGACGAAATGCCCCTAAAAAAATGAGGCTAGCGGAACACATCTCAAATATTGAAATGTCCTTCAAAGATCAAAGTGTGTCCGAACACTTTAGGATTGTACATAACAGTGATCCAGAATGTCTCAAGGGCTCAATTTTAGAGTATATTCCTCTTAAACAAGGGGGAGGCAGACTAATTAAACCGACAAAGGGAAACATTCTGGATACACTACTTCAACACTCTTACCCCTCATGGCCTAAACAAAGACATTGACATTGTAGCGTTCCTATAACCTCCTTAGCCCATTTTTACTTATTTCCTTAATCGTTCCTCCATAAATTCTATTATAACCATACTGAACATCATATGGAGATATAGGAACGTTCCTTGAACACACATTTTTTTGCAGAAAGGATCGAACACATTTGCATATCTTTTGCACAATACGAGGTGTATTTTTAATATGAACCTCTGTTTTTAGTCAAACAACCTTAGTTATTCAAACTATATAATTTCCTACAAAACACTAATAGTACTGATATATCAGCCATTTAAACATTTGCATTTATATACGTATCAGGTATTTTATTAGGTTAAACCCTTGTAGACTTGGACCTGCATCTTTATAGAAGTTTCATATTGTGAATACATTAAATAGTTTTTAATAATAATATTTTTAAAAATACAACACTTTTAATAACAACTTGCCAGAATTTTATAAATTGTATATAGATTGTAGTAATAATGTTTGGTTGTCAATAAATTTATTTTAACACTTTTTCTTTTTATTATACTGATCCTGTATTTATGTATGTATATACCTTTTCAATGCAATGTATATATAGTTATTAATTGCACTGTTCTTATGCATTTGTTTGTATATTATTTGTATATTAATTGTATAGGACCCGATTTCTTTGATTTCCATTTATCCGTCACATTGGGCATTTCGTTTGGAACTTATCCGTCTGGGGGGGTGTCATATATACATCCCCTTCCTCCAGCATTGACAGTTCACCATTGGTTAGTAGCATGAGAGGTGTGCCCAATAGACTGCAGCCTCCATGACATACCTTGTGATGCCCTCCAATTGCAGGCAGAACCGGAAGCCCACTAACTGCGCAAAACACTATTTTAGGCTGCACGGGATGCCCCTCCACATTTCCTCTGAGGAAGAAGACGCTGATCTTCGAAATGCGTAAAGTTTGTGATGGGCATCCTGTTTCTGCCTTGTGACTCGTAGATTAAATTTGTGACTTCAAGCTATTTTCTTAGCTCATATGATTGAGGTTTACTGATGTAAGGATCTCCATTTTTACAGTACAGTAAATCACTAATAGTGCATTTTGTTTTTGTTTTCTCTTTCCCTATTTGGTCGAGTGAGAAGTTGGCACTGTTCTGGGGACAAGACTCTCAGCCCATACATAGAAAACCTGGACCCTGCTACACACGGAGGTTCAATCTTTTGATACCGACTCCTATGCGGACACCAACATTACGTTCTGGGCTTCTACTTACCTCATACGATTAAGGTTACTTCTAGTAAGTAGGAGCTACTTTCAGAGGGAGGACATTTTGGATCTGTCTGTGCCTTACTATTCCAACTTACAACACCTCCAAACTTCACAGGACTGTGTGTTCTTCTCCGTAATTGGGGCTTCTCGCAGCCTTCTACTGACACCGCCAGCACCAGATATGCGGCAGAACTGTATAACATTTTGTATATGCTGCTAATTTGTACACTTATGCAGTTGTGCACATAGTTCTATTCATCTAACTGTGTTTTTTTTTTCCATTTCACACACCTCATTTATTCTATACCAACGCATCCATAGAGCTATAGCTTGCTCTACATTGTGTGTTTTTTGGGATTCACATTCATTTTATTATACTTTGTATGTGTTATTGGATATACCATTGTATTCTCTATTAGTGGTTTGATTTTCACTGTGCTTTGTGCTAGACCACCAATTCCTTGCCTTAACGATATATAAAATCCTGGGTTGTGATCAGCGCTTGTGTGGAAGTGAAGAATAATAATATCAAAAATAAAGAAAAATAAATAATAAATGTTGAATATCGGTGAATCTGATTGCTGATTTATGGCCAACCAAAGATAAATGCTTACGTGTGAATAAAAATATGAAAAGTAACACACTTGGTAAACAACTTGAAAACAATTCAAACAGGTCAAGTAATTCAATAAACAAACTAAAAAATTGATTCCCAAAACAGAAAAAGTATATGTTATATGCAAAGATATAAAGTCTTGTGGATTAAACCAAAAGGTGGTATAACGTTATCAGCCGTAAAAGACTTGCAGGGGTTAAGTCCTGTGTAGATTTGCTCATAGATGCGCTGTTGGAACACAACCAATCTAAAAAAAAAATCTAACAATCCTACCATAGCAAAACAAGATATGCCTATAAGGTTTATTACTACATATAATATGGGGGCACCTTTTATACATTAGACCCTTAACAAACACTGGCCGATTCTCCTTTCTGACCCTTTTCTAGGCCCTACTCTTGGTGAAGCACCTACAATTACTTTCAAAAAAGGCCAAAATCTAGAGAATATTTTAGCTCCAAGTAAACTTAAACCCATTATAGCCAATAAAAAAACCACTTAACTGGCTCATGAACAAGAAGGGCACATTTAAATGTGGAAAAGATAGATGCAATATGTGTAGTCACACTAATTGTTAGACTAAATTCCACAATTCTGATAATAGTATCTCTTTTGAAATCAAGTTTAAGAGCAATTGTGACTGGCACATATGTGGTATATCTTTTAGAATGTGGGTGAGGCCTACTTTATGTAGGACGCACCAAACGTCACATAAGAACAAAAGTCAATGAACATATTTATAGCATTAAAGAAAATTCTTCTAAACACAGTGTACCTAAACACTTTTCTGATGTTCATCGAAGTGACCCATGATCACTAAAAGTGCAAGTGATAGATATGATACCACCAGGCAATTACAATAGACTACTTAAATTGCGCAAACAAGAAAACTTTTGAATTTATCAATTAAACACACTACAACCGAAGGGTCTCAATATTGACATTGATATACAAGCGCACATGTAGATCAAACTTTACCTACAATATAAAGGATGTCTCCGTTTTAATTACTATTTACTACTAATTTTTAATCTTTTAACTTGTTCCAGATCTTTAATTATTGTTCATCACATCCTTTCACTAAGTGTGAATTCACATGTTCTTTATCAATTTTCATTTTTAATACTATTAAAGTTATTTGCTTCTAATTCACATTCCCAATATACATGTTTTCATGCTCCCTACGTTCCTTTCAAGACCTCCATGTCTCTATAGTTTTTAGAAATAATGTGAGATTATCATACATTTTTATGATCCCATTTCTTTTATTAATTCATATTTTTTAAATGTTTTCTATTTATGCAATACAATTTTTAATTAGCCATTTTGTCAGTAATGTTTTATGTTATATGCATTGAATTCTGTGTATATTGGTGAATGGTGTTATGATACCTACTGTCACTTTAATTGTGGACAATTTAAAGAGCAGCCAGATGTTCTCTTTTCATCCGACTACTGATTACTTATTACTCTTGAGAAAGCCCGACCGCTGTTCGTGAGAAATGCGTTGAGGGAAACCACTCTCCTGACGTCCTGGAGAGGCCATCTGTTCCAGTGGGGACTGTAATTTATGCAAGTTACCAACTATTGTTGCACTCCAAGTGCAATGCTTACGGATTGCTGCCAAGTGTGATCTACACTATCCACTAACTTAAAGGCGTGTTCTATCTTTTTATCTGGTGAGTGCAATCTATCGCCTAGATTTAGAGTTTTGCGTTAGAAGGGGTGTGTTAGCTACGCGTGTCTTTTTTCCCCCACACCTTTAAACAACGCTGGTATTGAGAGTTCTCTGAATGGCTGCGTTAGGCTCCAAAAAGGGAGCGTACAGGCATATTTACCGCCACTGCAACTCTCAATACCAGCGTTGCTTACGGACGCGGCCAGCTTAAAAAAAACGTGCTTGTGCACGATATCCCCATAGGAAACAATGGGGCAGTTTGAGCTGGAAAAAAACCTAACACCTGCAAAAAAGCAGCGTTCAGCTCCTAACGCAGCCCTATTGTTTCCTATTGGGAAACACTTCCTAAGTCTGCACCTAAAACCCTAACATGTACCGAGAGTCTAAACACCCCTAACCTTACATTTATTAACCCCTAATCTGCTGCCCCTGCTATCGCTGACCCCTGCATATTATTTTTAACCCCTAATCTGCCGCTCCGTACACCGCCGCAAAGTACATTATCCCTATGTACCCCTAATCTGCTGCCCCTAACATCGCTGACCCCTATATTATATTTATTAATCCCTAATCTGCCCCCCCCAATGTCGCCGCTACCTACCTACACTTATAAACCCCTAATCTGCCGACCGGACCTCGCCGCCACAATAATAAAAGTATTAACCCCTAAACCGCCTCACTCTCACCTCAAAAACCCTATAATAAATAGTATTAACTATTCTAGTATTAATCTAATCTGCCCTCCCTAACATCGCTGACACCTAACTTCAAGTATTAACCCCTAATCTGCCGACCGGACCTCACCGCTACTATAATAAATGTATTAACCCCTAAAGCTAAGTCTAACCCTAACACTAACACCCCCTTAAGTTAAATATAATTTAAATCTAACGAAATAAAATAAATCTTATTAAATAAATTAATCCTATTTAAAACTAAATACTTACCTGTAAAATAAACCCTAATATAGCTACAATATAAATAATAATTATATTGTAGCTATTTTAGCATTTATATTTATTTTACGGGCAACTTTGTATTTATTTTAAACAGGTACAATAGCTATTAAATAGTTATTTACTATTTAATAGCTACCTAGTTAAAATAATTACAAAATTACCTGTAAAATAAATCCTAACCTAAGTTACAATTAAACCTAACACTACACTATCAATAAATTAATTAAATAAACTACCTACAATTATCTACAATTAAATCAACTAAACTACATTACAAAAAACAAACAAACACTAAATTACAAAAAAATTAAAAAGATTACAAGAATTTTAAACTAATTACACCTACTCTAAGCCCCCTAAAAAATAACAAAGCCCCCCAAAATAAAAAAATGCCCTACCCTATTCTAAAATAAAAAGTTAACAGCTCTTTTACCTTACCAGCCCTTAAAAGGGCCTTTTGCGGGGCATGCCCCAAAGAAAACAGCTCTTTTGCATTTAAATAAACATACAATACCCCCCCCAACATTACAACCCACCACCCACATACCCCTAATCTAACCCAAACCCCCCTTAAAAAAACCTAACACTAAGCCCCTGAAGATCTCCCTACCTTATCTTCACCACGCCGGGTATCACCGATCCGTCCAGAAGAGGGTCCGAAGTCTTCATCCTATCCGGCAAGAAGAGGTCAAGAAGTGGGTCCGAAGTCTTCATCCTATCCGGCAGGAAGAGGACATCCGGACCGGTAGACAGCTTCATCCAGGCGGCATATTCTATCTTCTTCCATCCGGCGCGGAGCGGGACCATCTTAAAGCAGCCAACGCGGATCCATCCTCTTCTTCCGGCGACTCCCGACGAATGAAGGTTCCTTTAAGTGACGTCATCCAATATGGCGACCCTCGAATTCCGATTGACTGATAGGATTCTATCAGCCAATCAGAATTAAGGTAGGAAAAATCTGATTGAGCTCGCATTCTATCGGCTGTTCCGATCAGCCAATAGAATGCCAGCTCAATCTAATTGGCTGATTGGATCAGCCAATCCGATTGAACTTGAATCTGATTGGCTGATTCAATCAGCCAATCAGATTTTTCCTACCTTAATTCCGATTGGCTGATAGAATCCTATCAGCCAATCGGAATTCGAGGGACGCCATCTTGGATGACGTCACTTAAAGGAACCTTCATTCATCGGGAGTCGCCGAAAGAAGAGGATGGATCCGCGTCAGCTGCTTCAAGATGGTCCCGCTCTGCGCCGGATGGAAGAAGATAGAAGATGCCGCCTGGATGAAGATGTCTACCGGTCCAGATGTCCTCTTCTTGCCGGATAGGATGAAGACTTAGGGGTATGTGGGTGGTGGGTTGTAATGTTGGGGGGGTATTGTATGTTTATTTAAATGCAAAAGAGTTGTTTTCTTTGGGGCATGCCCCGCAAAAGGCCCTTTTAAGGGGTGGTAAGGTAAAAGAGCTGTTAACTTTTTATTTTAGAATAGAGTAGGGCATTTTTTTATTTTGGGGGGCTTTGTTATTTTTTTAGGGGGCTTAGAGTATGTGTAATTAGTTTAAAATTCTTGTAATCTTTTTTATTTTTTGTAATTTAATGTTTGTTTTTTGTAATATAGTTTAGTTGATTTAATTGTAGATAATTGTACATAGTTTAGTTAATTAATTTATTGATAGTGTAGTGTTAGGTTTAATTGTAACTTAGGTTAGGATTTATTTTACAGGTAATTTAGTAATTATTTTAACTAGGTAGCTATTAAATAGTAAATAACTATTTAATAGCTATTGTACCTAGTTAAAATAAATACAAAGTTGCCTGTAAAATAAATATAAATCCTAAAATAGCTACAATATAATTATTAATTATATTGTAGCTATATTAGGGTTTATTTTACAGGTAAGTATTTAGCTTTAAATAGGAAGACCTTAGTTAATAATATTTAATTTAGTTCGTTAGATAAAAATTATATTTAACTTAGGGGGGTGTTAGTGTTAGGGTTAGACTTAGCTTTAGGGGTTAATACATTTATTAGAGTAGCGGCGAGGTCCGGTCAGCAGATTAGGGGTTAATAAGTGTAGTTAGGTAGCGGCGACGTTGGGGGGGCAGATTAGGGGGTAATAAATATAATATAGGGGTCGGTGATGTTAGGGGCAGCAGATTAGGGGTACATAGGGATAATGTAGGTTGCGGCGGTGTGCGGTCGGCAGATTAGGGGTTAAAAAATGTTATTAGAGTGGCGGCGATGTGGGGGGACCTTGGTTTAGGGGTACATAGGTAGTTTATGGGTGTTAGTGTACTTTAGAGCACAGTAGTTAAGAGCTTTATAATCCGGCGTTAGCCCATAAAGCTCTTAACTCCTGACTTTTTTCTGTGGCTGGAGTTTTGTTGTTAGAGTTCTAACGCTCACTTCAGCCAAGACTCTAAATACCAGCGTTAGAAAGATCCCATTGAAAAGATAGGATACGCAATTGACGTAAGGGTATTTGAGGTATGGAAAAGTCGCGGCTGGAAAGTGAGCGTTAGACCCTTACCTACAAGACTCTAAATACCAGCGGCCGGCCAAAACCAGTGGTAGGACCCCCTAACGCTGGCTTGGACGGCTAACGCAGAACTCTAAATCTAGGCGTATGTTATTGTGCACTCACCTTGTTTATAAATAAATACACTTGAGTTGGAGCTGCGCTGTTTTTTTATTCTCTTTCAACTTAACAATATATATATATTTATATAAGCATATGTGATTTTTGGAGGTGATTTCTGCAGCATTAAAGGTTTATTTTTTAACATTTGCAAGTAGATGTGCCCCAATACTTCCTGTTTTGGCCTCAATGGCAGCACTCCCAAAGATGTAGGTGCTAAACCAAATGTGTATTTGTGTGTAATATAGAGAAATATAGCTGCTTCAAAAATGTAAATATTCTGCTCTGTATCTTGCATGCTAACCCAAAGTGCACAATGCAAGCTTGAAAAAGAAGGCAACATTAGACTCTTCTGTCACTGGCTGCAAGAGGTGAAGCCAGCTGGCATCTGGTAGCCATTAAAGAGACATTCCAGCTTAAATTTTTTATTTATTTATTACATAGAAGTCACACATTTATTTTTAATGAGATATATTAACCCCTTAACGACCAAGGATGTACCAGGTACGTCCTGCAAGAACTGTCAGTTAGTGACAATGGACATACCTGGTACGTCCTTGGTCTAATTGAGTGCTGGAAGCAATTGCGATCGCTTCCAGCAGCTCTCAGGGTATTGCAGTTATACCTCGATATTGAGGCATCCTGCAATACACTTTTCTTTCATGTAATTAGCAAGAGTCCATGAGCTAGTGACGTATGGGATATACATTCCTACCAGGAGGGGCAAAGTTTTCCAAACCTCAAAATGCCTATAAATACACCCCTCACCACACCCACAAATCAATTTGTGCTAGATTCGTGAAGTAAGTTTGTGCTAGATTCTACGTTGATATGCGCTCCGCAGCAGGTTGGAGCCCGGTTTTCCTCTCAGCGTGCAGTGAATGTCAGAAGGATGTGAGGAGAGTATTGCCTATTTGAATGCAGTGATCTCCTTCTACGGGGTCTATTTCATAGGTTCTCTGTTATCGGTCGTAGAGATTCATCTCTTACCTCCCTTTTCAGATTGACGATATACTCTTATATATACCATTTCCTCTACTGATTCTCGTTTCAGTACTGGTTTGGCTTTCTACTACATGTAGATGAGTGTCCTGGGGTAAGTAAGTCTTATTTTCTGTGACACTCTAAGCTATGGTTGGGCACTTTTATATAAAGTTCTAAATATATGTATTCAAACATTTATTTGCCTTGACTCAGGATGTTCAACGTTCCTTATTTCAGACAGTCAGTTTCATATTTGGGATAATGCATATGAATTAATCATTTTTTCTTACCTTAAAAACTTGACTTTTCCCTGTGGGCTGTTAGGCTCGCGGGGGCTGAAAATGCTTCATTTTATTGCGTCATTCTTGGCGCTGACTTTTTTGGCGCAAACATTTTTTCTGTTTCCGGCGTCATACGTGTCGCCGGAAGTTGCGTCATTTTTTACGTTTTTTTGTGCCAAAGGTGTCGGCGTTCCGGATGTGGCGTCATTTTGGCGCCAAAAGCATTTAGGCGCCAAATAATGTGGGCGTCTTTTTTGGCGCTAAAAAAATATGGGCGTCACTATTGTCTCCACATTATTTAAGTCTCATTATTTTGTGCTTCTGGTTGCTAGAAGCTTGTTCTATGGCATTTTTTTCCCATTCCTGAAAAAGTCATTTAAGGAATTTGATCAATTTTGCTTTATATGTTGTTTTTTCTATTACATATTGCAAGATGTCCCACGTTGAAGCTGAGTCAGAAGATACTTCTGGAAAATCCCTGCCTGGTGCTGGAGCTACCAAAGCTAAGTATATCTGCTGTAAACTTTTGGTATCTGTTCCTCCAGCTGTTGTTTGTACTGTTTGTCATGACAAACTTGCTAATGCAGATAATATTTCCTTTAGTACTGTTACATTACCTGTTGCTGTTCCGTCAACATCTAATACTCAGAGTGTTCCTGATAACATAAGAGATTTTTTTTCGAAATCCATTAAGAAGGCTATGTCTGTTATTCCTCCTTCTAGTAAACGTAAAAAGTCTTTTAAAACTTCTAATTTTTCAGATGAATTTTTAAATGAACATCATCATTCTGATACTGATATTGGTTCTTCTGATTCAGAAGATTCTGTCTCAGAGGTTGATGCTGATAAATCTTCATATTTATTTAAAATGGAATTTATTCGTTCTTTACTTAAAGAAGTCCTAATTGCATTAGAAATTGAGGATTCTAGTCCTCTTTATACTAAATCTAAACGTTTAGATAAGGTTTTTAAATCTCCTGTAGTTATTCCAGAAGTTTTTCCTGTCCCTGGTGCTATTTCTGAAGTAATTTCCAGGGAATGGAATAATTTGGGTAATTCTTTTACTCCTTCTAAACATTTTAAGCAATTATATCCTGTGCCATCTGACAGATTAGAATTTTGGGACAAAATCCCTAAGGTTGATGGGGCTGTCTCTACTCTTGCTAAGCGTACTACTATTCCTACGGCAGATGGTACTTCCTTTAAGGATCCTTTAGATAGGAAAATTTAATCCTTTCTAAGAAAAGCTTACTTGTGTTCAGGTAATCTTCTTAGACCTGCTATATCTTTAGCGGATGTTGCTGCAGCTTCAACTTTTTGGTTAGAAGCTTTAGCGCAACAAGTAACAGATCATAATTCTCATAGCATTATTATTCTTCTACAACATGCTAATAATTTTATTTGTGATGCCATCTTTGATATCATTAGAGTTGATGTCCGGTATATGTCTCTAGCTATTTTAGCTAGAAGAGCTTTATGGCTTAAAACTTGGAATGCTGATATGTCTTCTAAATCTACTCTGCTTTCCCTTTCTTTCCAGGGTAATAAATTATTTGGTTCTCAGTTGGATTTTATTATCTCAACTGTTACTGGAGGGAAAGGAACTTTTTTTTACCACAGGATACAAAATCTAAAGGTAAATTTAGGTCTAATTATTGTTTTCGTTCCTTTCGTCACATCAAGGAACAAAAGCCTGATCCTTCATCCTCAGGAGCGGTATCAGTTTGGAAACCATCTCCAGTCTGGAATAAATCCAAGCCTTTTAGAAATCCAAAGCCAGCTCCCAAGTGCACATGAAGGTGTGGCCCTCATTCCAGCTCAGCTGGTAGGGGGCAGATTACGTTTTTTCAAAGAAATTTGGTTCAATTCCGTTCACAATCTCTGGATTCAGAACATTGTTTCAAAAGGGTACAGAATTGGCTTCAAGATAAGGCCTCCTGCAAAGAGATTTTTTCTTTCCCGTGTCCCAGGAAACCTAGCGAAGGCTCAAGCATTTCTGAAATGTGTTTCAGATCTAGAGTTGGCTGGAGTAATTATACCAGTTCCAGTTCTGGAACAGGGGCTGGGGTTTTATTCAAATCTCTTCATTGTACCAAAGAAGGAGAATTCCTTCAGACCAGTTCTGGATCTAAAAATATTGAATTGTTATGTAAGGATACAAACATTCAAATGGTAACTGTAAGGACTATCCTGCCTTTTGTTCAGCAAGAGCATTATATGTCCACAATAGATTTACAGGATGCATATCTGCATATTCCGATTCATCCAGATCACTATCAGTTTCTGAGATTCTCTTTCCTAGACAAGCATTACCAGTTTGTGGCTCTACCGTTTGGCCTAGCTACAGCTCCAAGAATTTTTACAAAGGTTCTCGGTGCCCTTCTGTCTGTAATCAGAGAACAGGGTATTGTGGTATTTCCTTATTTGGACGATATCTTGGTACTTGCTCAGTCTTCACATTTAGCAGAATCTCATACGAATCGACTTGTGTTGTTTCTTCAAGATCATGGTTGGAGGATCAATTTACCAAAAAGTTCATTGATTCCTCAGACAAGGGTAACCTTTTTAGGTTTTCAGATAGATTCAGTGTCCATGACTCTGTCTTTGACAGACAAGAGACGTCTAAAGTTGATATCAGCTTGTCGAAACCTTCAGTCACAATCATTCCCTTCGGTAGCTTTATGCATGGAAATTCTAGGTCTTATGACTGCAGCATCGGACGCGATCCCCTTTGCTCGTTTTCACATGCGACCTCTTCAGCTCTGTATGCTGAACCAGTGGTGCAGGGATTACACAAAGATATCTCAATTAATATCTTTAACACCGATTGTACGACACTCTCTGAGGTGGTGGACAGATCACCATCGTTTAGGGCTTCTTTTGTTCTTCCGACCTGGACTGTAATTTCAACAGATGCAAGTCTGACAGGTTGGGGAGCTGTTTGGGGGTCTCTGACAGCACAAGGGGTTTGGGAATCTCAGGAGGTGAGATTACCGATCAATATTTTGGAACTCCGTGCAATTTTCAGAGCTCTTCAGTCATGGCCTCTTCTAAAGAGAGAATCGTTCATTTGTTTTCAGACAGACAATGTCACAACTGTGGCATACATCAATCATCAAGGAGGGACTCACAGTCCTCTGGCTATGAAGGAAGTATCTCGAATTCTGGTATGGGCGGAATCCAGCTCCTGTCTAGTTTCTGCGGTTCATATCCCAGGTATAGACAATTGGGAAGCGGATTATCTCAGCCGCCAAACGTTACATCCGGGCGAATGGTCTGTTCACCCAGAGGTATTTCTTCAGATTGTTCAAATGTGGGGACTTCCAGAAATAGATCTGATGGCCTCTCATCTAAACAAGAAACTTCCCAGGTATCTTTCCAGATCCAGGGATCCTCAAGCGGAAGCAGTGGATGCATTGTCACTTCCTTGGAAGTATCATCATGCCTATATCTTTCCGCCTCTAGTTCTTCTTCCAAGAGTAATCTCCAAGATTCTGAAGGAATGCTCGTTTGTTCTGCTGGTAGCTCCAGCATGGCCTCACAGGTTTTGGTATGCGGATTTTGTCCGGATGGCCTCTTGCCATCCGTGGACTCTTCCGTTAAGACCAGACCTTTTGTCGCAAGGTCCTTTTTTCCATCAGGATCTCAAATCCTTAAATTTAAAGGTATGGCGATTGAACGCTTGATTCTTAGTCAAAGAGGTTTCTCTGACTCTGTGATTAATACTATGTTACAGGCTCGTAAATCTGTATCTAGGGAGATATATTATAGAGTCTGGAAGACTTATATTTCTTGGTGTCTTTCTCATCATTTTTTCTGGCATTCTTTTAGAATTCCGAGAATTTTACAATTTCTTCAGGATGGTTTGGATAAGGTTTGTCTGCAAGTTCCTTGAAAGGACAAATCTCTGCTCTTTCTGTTCTTTTTCACAGAAAGATTGCTAATCTTCCTGATATTCATTGTTTTGTACAAGCTTTGGTTCGTATAAAACTTGTCATTAAGTCAATTTCTCCTCCTTGGAGTTTGAATTTGGTTCTGGGGGCTCTTCAAGCTCCTCCGTTTGAACCTATGCATTCGTTGGACATCAAATTACTTTCTTGGAAAGTTTTGTTCCTTTTGGCTATCTCTTCTGCCAGACGAGTTTCTGAATTATCTGCTCTTTCTTGTGAGTCTCCTTTTCTGATTTTTCATCAGGATAAGGCGGTGTTGCGAACTTCTTTTAAATTTTTACCTAAGGTTGTGAATTCTAACAACATTAGTAGAGAAATTGTGGTTCCTTCATTGTGTCCTAATCCTAAGAATTCTAAGGAGAGATCATTGCATTCTTTGGATGTTGTTAGAGCTTTGAAATATTATGTTGAAGCTACTAGGAATTTCTGAAAGACTTCTAGTCTATTTGTTATCTTTTCCGGTTCTAGGAAAGGTCAGAAGGCCTCTGCCATTTCTTTGGCATCTTGGTTGAAATCTTTAATTCATCATGCTTATGTCGAGTCGGGTAAAACTCCGCCTCAAAGGATTACAGCTCATTCTACTAGGTCAGTTTCTACTTCCTGGGCGTTTAGGAATGAAGCTTCGGTTGATCAGATTTGCAAAGCAGCAACTTGGTCTTCTTTGCATACTTTTACTAAATTCTACCATTTTGATGTGTTTTCTTCTTCTGAAGCTGTTTTTGGTAGAAAAGTACTTCAGGCAGCTGTTTCAGTTTTAAACTTCTGCTTATAATTTAAACTTTATTTTGGGTGTGGATTATTTTTCAGCGGAATTGGCTGTCTTTATTTTATCCCTCCCTCTCTAGTGACTCTTGCGTGGAAAGATCCACATCTTGGGTAGTCATTATCCCATACGTCACTAGCTCATGGACTCTTGCTAATTACATGAAAGAAAACATAATTTATGTAAGAACTTACCTGATAAATTCATTTCTTTCATATTAGCAAGAGTCCATGAGGCCCACCCTTTTTTGTGGTGGTTATGATTTTTTTGTATAAAGCACAATTATTCCAATTCCTTATTTTTTATGCTTTCGCACTTTTTTCTTATCACCCCACTTCTTGGCTATTCGTTAAACTGATTTGTGGGTGTGGTGAGGGGTGTATTTATAGGCATTTTGAGGTTTGGGAAACTTTGCCCCTCCTGGTAGGAATGTATATCCCATACGTCACTAGCTCATGGACTCTTGCTAATATGAAAGAATGAAGTGGCAACAATAGATCCTTTCAAGATTATTTGAAAACTGAAACTGACAACTGACATATCTATTACTGAGTAACAAAAAGCATCATGTACTTGCACATCATAGAATTTGTTTTCATCTTGACATTTTGTTAGCTGTACTGTGAATGAAATGTTTACGTACATAATTTATGTGTTTGTGTAAATGTTATTTAATGCTTTGATACAATAAACATGAATCACTTTTAGACATCTTTCTCCATTTCCTATGTTATCGCAAGAAGTTACAATTTAAATAGTTACTGTACACTTTTTTTAGAACTAGTGGCTGAGGATAACATAGGATTTTAAGTTGTTTTTTCATACTAGATAATTATTATTGAATCTAAGGCAGATATGAAACCCAAAAATGTTTCTTTCAAGATTCAGATACAATTTTAAGAAATATTCTAATTTACTTCTACTAACAAAAGTGCTCCATTCTCTTGAAATCTTTTGTTGAAAAAGCAACAATACACTACTGGGAGCTAGTTGAACACACCAAAAGAACCAATGACAAGAGGCATATATGTGCAACCACCAATCAGCCGCTAGCTCCCAGTGGCGAATTGCTTGCAACTCCTGAGCATACCTCGGTATGTTTTTCAACAATGTATACCAAGAAAACAAAGCAAATTAGATAATATAAGTAAAATAAAAAGTTGTTTAACCCCTTAAGCCAAAAAGATGAATATATACATCATGTGGTATAATGTATATATACGGCCGAGCTGCAGGAAGCTCCAGCATCCCAGCTGTAAATTTACAGCTGGGAGCTACAGTCCCTGAGCTCCAGGCATCCAATCGTGCTCTGGTTCCATATAAAGGCAGATGCCTAATTGTTACAGACAGTGACACTGTGTGTGTCACTCCCTGCAACAGTCAACTTATTTTGCCTGCGGAAGTTGTGGGAGGGAAAGTGGAAGGAGAGTGGGAGGGGCCCTACACTACAGAAACATTTTTTAAGGGAGAAGGAGGGATGGCAAGCGACACTACAGGAAAAAAGGGGAATTGGAAGGGGGCACCAAAATTAATGATCGTGGGGAGGGGGAGGGAGGGGGATCCACTACACTACAGAAAAAGTAATCAGTTATAGAATAAATAAGATTATAAAAAAACAAACATAAAGTGGGTACTTGCAGACAGCTGCCAGTACCTAAGATAACACCCAGTAGTATGAGGGGATGAGGGGAGATGGTTACAGAGCTTTTTGGGGGGATTAGAATGGTAGGAGGAGTGATCACTACACTGTGAGAACAATAATAATAACATAAATAAATAAAAAAAAGCCCTATACCGCATACTGGCAGACCTTCTGCAAGTGCCTAAGATGGTGGCACTGGTGACCAGTGAGGGGTGAGGGAGGAAAGAGAGCTGTTTGGGAGGGATCAGGTAGGGGAAGGCATCAAGTGGGAGACTAATCTCTGCTGTGCATCAAAAATTAACTTTACAACCTAACCTTCACTTCCAGGAATTTCACATAAGGTACGCAGCTGTAATTAGTGGAATTCTAATTGCCAAAAAGCAGTGACAAAGGCATGTCTGCTATTTCAGAACAAAAGGGATTTTAGAGAAACTTTTATAATCAACTATCATATGACTGCAGTAGTTGGGTGTAAATAATTTCAGTGAGAAACCCAGTTTACGAAAAAGTTAATTTCTTTTATATGATTGTCTTCTCTGGGGTTCAAAAAGGGGCATAAAATATACCAAAATGGACATAAATCAATACCTTGGGTTTTTTACTTACATTTCCATAGTGTTTAATCAGAGTGAATGCTAACAATTCTCCAAAACTTTGGGCGTTTTTCTCTGAAATTCCTGGTAGGGTTAAAAGGACATTCCAGCAAAAATTGGAATCCACATGGATGCATTTCCGTTTTGAATAGAATTATTTTTGTAATATAACTGTATTAGCAAAAATGCTTTTAATAAAAGCTATAGCTGTTTCAAAAGTATATTTTAGTATGCACTGTGCACCAGCATTTTAAAACATAGCACTTGATTAAGGAGTCTAAGGTGCTTGTACCATCTGGTAATGACTCACAGCTAGATTACGAGTTTGGCGTTATGAGTGAAAAAGCAGCGTTATGCTTCATAATGCTGCTTTTTCCCTACCGCTGCTATTACAAGTCTTGCAGGTATAGGTGTACCGCACACTTTTTTGGACGTCACGCAACGTCAGTACCGCATTTTTAAAAAAGTCCTTTTTCAATGGGACTTCCATAGCGCCGGTATTACGAGTTTTGCCTGGGAGCCCAAAAAGTGAGCAGTACACCCTATACTGACAAGAATCGTACCGCCATCTAAAGTCAGTAGTTATGAATTTTACGCTACAAAGCTGTAGCATAAAACTCAAAACTAAAGTGTTAAAAACTACACTAACACACATAAACTACATATTAACCTCTAAACCGAGGCCCTCCCGCATCGCAAACACTAAAATAAAATAATTAATTAATGATCTGCCGCTCCGGACATCGCCGCCACTTAAGAAATTTATTAACCCCTATTCTGCTGCTCCCCGACATTGTCGCCACTATAAAAAAATTATTAACCCCTAAACCGCCGCCCTCCCGCATCAAAAACACTATTTAAATATAATTATTCCCTAATCTGCCATCCGCTTATTCCGCTGCTATAATAAACCTTATAACCCCTAAACCTAACCCTAACCTTAACGCCACCTAACTTAAATATAATTAAAATAAATCTAACTAAAACCTACTATTAATAACTAAATAATTCCTATTTAAAACTAACTACTTACTTACCTGTAAAATAAACCCTAAACTAGCTACAATATAACTAATAGTTAAATTGTATCTATCTTAGGTTTTATTTTTATTTCACAGGTAAGTTTGTATGTATTTTAACTAGGTAGACTAGTTAGTAAATAGTTATTAACTATTTACTAGCTACCTAGTTAAGATAAATACAAATGTACCTGTAAAATAAAACCTAACCTGCCTTACACTAAAACCTAACATTACAATAAAATTAAATAAATTAAATTAACAAAATACAATTATCTAAAGTACAAAAATAATAAACACTAAATTACACAAAATAAAAAAATAAATTATCAAAAATAAAAACGAATTACTCCTAATCTAATAGCCCTATCAAAATAAAAAGCCTCCCCCAAAATAAAAAAAAAACCCTATCCTACACTAAACTGCCAATGGCCCTTGAAAGGGCCTTTTGCGGGGCATTGCCCCAAAGAAATCAACTCTTTTACTTGTAAAAAGAAATACAAACAACCCCACAACAGTAAAACCCACCACCCACACAACCAAACCCCCCAAATAAAATCCTATCTAAATAAACCTAAGCTAACTATTGCCCTGAAAAGGACATTTGTATGGGCATTGCCCTTAAAATGGCATTTAGCTCTTTTACATTGCCCAAAACCCTAAGCTAAAAATAAAACCCACCCAATAAACCCTTAAAAAAAACTAACACTAACCCCCGACGATCCACTTATAGTTTTTGAAGACCGGACATCCATCCTCATCCCGGCGGCAGAAGTCTTCATCCAAGCGGGCAGAAGTCCTCATCCAAGTGGGCAGAAGTTTTCATCTAGACGGCATCTTCTATCTTCATCTATCTGGCGCGGAGCGGGTCCATCTTCAAGACATCCGGCATGGAGCATCCTCTTCTTCCGATGGCTGTTGAAGAAGGAAGTTTCCCTTTAAATGACGTCATCCAAGATAGCCTCCCTTACATTCTGATTGGCTGAAAGAATTCTATCATCCAATAGGAATTAAGGGGGAAAAATCCTATTGGCTGTTGCAATCAGCTAATAGGATCAGCCAATAGGATGAAAGCTCAATCCTATTGGCTGATTGCAACAGCCAATATGATTTTTTTCCCCTTAATTCCTATTGGCTGATAGAATTCTATCAGCCAATTGGAATGTAAGGGACGGCATCTTGGATGACATCATTTAAAGGGAAACTTCATTCTTCAACATCCATCGGAAGAAGAGGATGCTCTGTGCCGGATGTCTTAAAGATGGACCCGCTCTGCGCCAGATGGGTGAAGATAGAAGATGCCATCTGGAAGAAGACTTCTGCCCGCTTGGAGGAAGACTTCTGCCGGCTTTGATGAGGACTTCTGCCTGCTTAGATGAAGACTTCTGCCGCCTGGATGAGGATGGATGTCCGGTCTTCAAAAACTGTAAGTGGATCATCGGGGGTTAGTGTTACGTTTTTTTAAGGGTGTTTAGTGTTTATTATTTTTTGTACTTTAGATAATTGTATTTTGTTAATTTAATTTATTTAATTTTAGTGTAATATTAGGTTTTAGTGAAAGGCAGGTTAGGTTTTCTTTTACAGGTAAATTTGTATTTATCTTAACTAGGTAGCTAGTAAATTGTTAATAACTATTTACTAACTAGTCTACCTAGTTAAAATAAATACAAACTTAGCTGTGAAATAACAATAAAACCTAAGATAGCTACAATATAACTATTAGTTATGTTGTAGCTAGCTTAGGGTTTATTTTACAGGTAAGTAACTATTTATTTTTAAATAGGAATTATTTAGTTGTTAATAGTAAGTTTTATTTAGAATTATTTTAATTATGTTAAAGTTAAGGGGTGTAAGGGTTACGTTAGGGTTAGACTTAGACTTAGGGTTACGTTAGGGGTTAATATATTTATTTAGTGTTAGTGATGTGGGAGGCCAGAGGTTTAGGGGTTAATAACTTTAGTATAGTGGAGGTGACGACATTAGGGGTGGCAGATTAGGGGTTAATAAATTTATGAAGGTGGGGCGGCAGATTAGGGGTTAATAAGTGTAGGTAGCTAGCTGTGACATTGGGGGTGGCAGATTAGGGGTTAATAAGTGTAATATAGGTGTCAGTGATGTCGGGGGCGGCAGATTAGGGGTGTTTAGACTCGGGGTTTATGTTAGGGTGTTAGGTTTAAACATACATTTCTTTCCCTATAGACATCAATGGGGCTGCGTTACGGAGCTTTACGCTCCACGATTGCGGGTGTTTGTCTTTTTTTAGCAGGCTCTCCCCATTGATGTCTATGGGGAAATCATGCACAAGCACGTCAAAACACCGCTTGTATTTGGGTGCGGTATGGAGCTCAACGCAACCATATCGCCTGCACAAGCCGTGTTTTTGCAAACCTGTAATAGCAGCGCTATTAAAGGTGGCCGGTGAAAATAACTTGCAAGTTATTAACGAGCCACTCATAACGCAAAACTCGTAATCTGGCTGTCATTTTGTTAATTGCTGACATGATGCAAGCCTTACTGCTGCTTTGAGAAGCTGCAGTATTTAAAATTCTGGCGAACTGAGAATATCTAGATATGCTTCACATGCACGTGCAGAGAAAAATGTTAACACTAAATTAGTGAAACCAATTACAAGAATATTGTTTGTGAATACATGTATATTGCAATTAGGTTTCTTTTAAAGATGTTATTCATCTATGTGCATTTAAATTGTGACCAGAATTTTCCTTCAATATTGCATGCTCTATCTGAATCATGAAAGAAACATTTGGGTTTCATGTCCATTTAATCAACATTTTCATTTTTTTCTAAATGTGTGCTAATCTGTCATACTAAAAAAAATATATATCTTTGTTTACATTATTTGGTTAAAGGGACACTAAACCCAAATTTTTTTCTTTCATGATTCAGATAGAGCATGCAATTTTAGGCAACATTCAAATTTACTCCTATTAGCAATTTTTCTTTGTTCTCTTGCTATCTTTATTTAAAAAGCAGGAATGTGATGCATAGGAGCCAGCCCATTTTCGGTTGAGAACCTGGGTTATGCTTGCTTATTGGTGGGTAAATGTCAACCTCCAATAAATAAGCGCTATCCATGGTGCTGAACCTAAAATGGGCTACATTCCTGCTTTTAAAAAAGATAGCGAGAGAACGAAGAAAATTTGATAATAGGAGAAAATTAGAAAGTTGCTTAAAATTTCATGCTCTATCTGAATCATGAAATACATTTTTTTGCGTTCAGTGTCCCTGTAAGTCTTTTCACAAAAAAAGTGCTAAAACTATAACGATTTCTTTTTTTTCAAAATGTCTTTTTTTATATTCTATGCACAAACGGTTTAAACAAAACACAGTTTGAACATAATTTGTATTTTCAATCAGCCATCATGCTAATCTTTCTGACAGCAGCGGGTCACATTAAATGTAGTCTGGAAACCAAGACAACAAACCATTTTTTACTGTGATAAAATAGCTGTGAAATTCATGCTTTTAGTGTTAGCAAAACACTAATAGACCCTAATTCCACTGAGAACAGTGAATCATTCTGATTTAAGAGCTATGAATTGCAAAATGTTGTGTTTCATTTGCTCCTAGAATCATATTAATTTTCTTGTTCAATAAAACAATTACATGGTCTTCTCAGCAAGCCGCTTCATCAATAATGATATTTACCAAACTGTTATTGACCTGCAACTGAGGACAGGCACAACCTTCATGATATTAACATGATTGGCTGTGACCAGTAATCATAAATGGAGCTGATTTATCTCTGTTCTTCATATCTACATTGTTTCTAAACAGAAGAAAAAAAAGAAAAAAAGTCAATTTAACTAGTTGGTAACCAATGGAGCACTTTGTTTTACAATGTATTTGGTATTTGACGGCCTTTCTTTCTTCTGAGGTCAATACATTTAGTATAAGTAATTTAAAGGGACAGTATACATCAGTGTTCATGTAACTGCATGTAATAGGCACTACTTCAAAGAATAATATGCACAGATACTGATATAAAAATCCATTATAAAACCATTTAAAAACTTACTTAGAAGCTTCCAGTTTAGTTCTGTTTAAAAGGTTATTGGAACACCCACTGCAAGTGGGAAATATCAGACACTTCCCTCTCCCCCTTCCTTTGCATATGAAAAGACCCTTTACACAAACAGGAGCACGCTGGAGTAGATATACGTCAGAACTTTGGGGCTTGGTTAAGAGTCTGAAAATCAAAGCAATTTTATTTAAAAATAAGCAAAACTATCCATTTAAAAAAAAAAAAAAAACTTTATGGGCTATATAAATAGATCATCTACAAAACATTTATGCAAAGAAAAAATGAGTGTATATTGTCTCTCGAAGCTGAAGCTACTAATAACATTATTTACTAGCTGCTGCAAAATAGAGGCTGCTCTCTAAAACACTGGATTAGATTATGAGTAGAGGGGTAGTTTGCGCTCATGTTCGAACGTTAAAGCCGCTCAAAGTCATTTTTTGCGCTCAGAGATTTGTGCTCGTATTATGAGTTCAAAGTAAAAAGTTTGCGCTCTTGTGTTTGCAAAATCACATTCCCCTATATACTTCAATGGAGCTGAAAAAGTTTAAAAAAAAACATAACTGACACCTACAAGTCGCGCAATCGCAGTTATTTTAAAGCACAACATAAGAAGATAATATTGCATATTTCATAATCCAATTTTCTGCACATAGCAGAATATGTTCTATTTTTTCATTTCGTACTGAAAATCAGATTTTCCTGAGAGCCGAATGGCTAAGTGTGGCCTGGCTCTGGCAAGAAGAGGATCGGGTTAGTGCGCTCTCCGGAGCGCGTTTGGGTATTGTAGCTACAGGTGAACTTTTAACCTGTAGTTAAAACATTTACATTCATTTAACAAAAAGAAATGTAAATGTTTTATGAAAATTTGATTATTCAGGGGAAATGAACAAAAATTTTGTCCGAAATTAGATTTTCTTCCATGCACATCTCTACTATTTATTCTTAAAGAGATATTGAAATACATATCTGATGGATATGTGCACATATATATATTTATACCTATTTATAAATGATTATATATAGGTATAGATATATACAGATATAAATAGGAATATCCATTTAAAGATGCAGATAGAACACATTAAGCTTTGTGCAGAATATTGAAATGTATAATATTTACAGTAAATACACAGTATAACAATTAATAAATAGGAATATTGCATAAATATTATCTTCCATGTTTTTATCTACTTGACTGCAAAGGGCTCCAATGCACTTATATATATAATAGCAGCATAAAGAAACGCACTCGCCGGGTCTTATAAATATGATATTATTTAATACATCAAATAGTGATGTTTCGGGGTCGTTAGCCCCGTCCTCAGACCGTGCATTTCTTTATGCTGCTATTATCATTATTTTTAATGCACCACGGGCAATTCAAATATATATCTGTATACATATGTATTAATGTGTTTATATGTGTATATATGTCTGTAAATGCATATGTTTGCATATATAAACACACACACACACATTATATATACATATAAATATTTAGGCATGTGTATGTATCTCTATGTTAAAGCCCTTTTTTTCAACTGAGACCTCATATCTTTGAGTCCTTATAACTTTTTTATGCCATTTTTTTTTTAAATATTTTTTATCAGACCGTGTTATTATGACTGTAGCTGTACTGTTAAATGTTATTTTTGATTTGTTTTGTTCAACTTTTTATTCAAGAGTAACAGATAACCAGAACACTGAGGTCACGGTAATTATTCTAGTGTAAATTGTAATTGCGCTCACGCGTTTGCATTTAGATTCTACTTGTAATACGAGCGGAATTTGACTTTCACGCAAACAGCCTTAAAAAAGTATAGTGCTCCAATCGTAATCTAGTCCTTTTCTTGTGTGTGTGTCACTGAGCTTGAGTGTGTGTTTTATTTTATTTTAATTATAAAATATTTATTTCAATGGCACAGTTTAAGTTCCAAATCAAATGTTAAAAAGCATGGAAATATTGTTTTATTATATACTAGTCCTAAAGCCCGTGTACACGGGCCATTTTTTGCAGTACAGCGGTCCCAGCCCTTGCTCTCTCTCTATCCCCCCTCTCTTTTGCTCTCTCTTTCTCCCCTCTCTTTTGCTCTCTCTCTCCCCTCTCTTTTGCTCTCTCTCTTCCCCCTCTCTTTTGCTCTCTCTCTTCCCCCTCTCTTTTGCTCTCTCTCTCACCCTCTCTTTTGCTCTCTCTCTCCCCCCTCTCTTTTGCTCTCTCTCCCCCTCTTTTGCTGTCTCTCTCCCTCTCTTTTGCTCTCTCTCCTCCCCCTCTCTTTTTCTCTCTATATCCCACCTCTCTTTTGCTCTCTTCCCCCTTTCTTTTGCTGTCTCTCCCCATCTCTCTTGCTCTTTCCCTCTCTCTTTTGCATACTCTCTTTCCCCTCTCTCTTTTACTCTCTCCCTTTTCTTTTGCTCTTTCTCCCCCTCTCTTTTGCTCTCTCTATCCCCCCTCTTTTGCTCTCTCTCTCCCCCCCTCTATTTTGCTCTCCAACTCTTTTTATCTCTCCACTCTCTTTTGCTCTCTCTCTCCCCCTCTCTTTTGCTATCTCTCTCCCCTTCTCTTTGCTCTCTCTCTCCCCTCTCTTTTGCTCTCTCTCCCTTCTCTCTTTTGCGCTCTCTCCCCCTCTCTTTTGCGCTCTCGCCCCCCTCTCTTTTGCTCTCTCTCTCCCCCCTCTCTTTTGCTCTCTCTCTCCTCCCTCTCTTTTGCTCTCTCTCTCCCCTCTCTTTTGCTCTCTCTCCCCTCTCTCTTTTGCTCTCTCTCTCCCCTCTCTTTTGCTCTCTCTCTCCCCCCTCTCTTTTGCTCTCTCTCTCCCCCCCTCTCTTTTGCTCTCTCTCTCCTCCCTCTCTTTTGCTCTCTCTCTCCACCCTCACTTTTGCTCTCTCTCCCCCTCTCATTTGCTCTATCTCTCTCGCCCTCTCTTTTGCTCTCTCTCTCTCCCCTCTTTCTTTTGCTGTCTCTCTTCCTCTCCTTTGATCTCTCTCTTCCCCCCTCTCTTTTGCTCTATCTCCCCCTCTTTGCTCTCTCTCTCTCCCCCTCTTCTGCTCTTTCTCTCCCCTCTTTCTTTTGCTGTCTCTCTTCCACTATTTTGCTCTCTCTCTTCCCCCCCTCTCTTTTGCTCTCTCTCCCATCTCTTTGGCTCTCTCCCCCCCCCCCCCCTCTCTTTGGCTCTCTCTCTTTTGCTCTCTCTATGTCCCCTCTTTTGCTCTCCCCCCTCTCTTTATCCCCCCTCTTCTGCTCTCTCTATACCCCCTCTTTAGAGCTCTCTGTCTCTCACGGCCAGTGGGCCATGGCATCAGGCCCTGTCCGCGTCACGCGGGGGGGAAGCCGTGATTCCTCCGGGGGGAAGCCGTGATTGGAGGATGAACTATCCATCATTTCTGACATCTGAAATGGCTTGCAACGACCAGAGGAAGCTGGAGCTGCTGTCAAGTTTAAACGGTACGTTTTTTTCACAACAGGAGTGAAAAGTAAATTTTGATGAATTAAAGTGCCCCTGTTTTTAATCAAATTTTTAAAAACCGGGCATTTTAGCATCAAAATTGACATTCATTTTAAGGTTTTCCAGCATTTAAATCTCCTAGTATTTTTTTTTTTATTGCAAAAATTGAACCTTATTTTAAAATGTATATGTGTGTGCCCAGTTTTTGTGTTTTGTACAGAGTGTGTGTATGTAGAGTGTGTATGCAGAGTGTGTGTGTATTAGTTTGTGTAGTACTGGATCTTAAACCTAGCTTTAACATTTTCTGCTGTTACACTTCCTAAATTTGAGCAAGCGGACAGACATCGCCGGAAATCAACCCGATCGAGTTTGATCGGGTTGATTGACACCCCCTGCTGGAGGCCGGTTGGCTTTGAGTCTGCAGAGGGCGGCGTTGCACCAGCAGCTCTTGTGAGCTGCTGGTGCAATGCTGAATATGGTGAGCGTATTGCTCGCCGTATTAAGCAAGGTCTGGCGGACCTGATCCGCAGTGTCGGATCAGGTCCGCCAGACCTTGATAACTATGGCCCTTTGTGTGTAGTGTATATACTTTGTGTACTGTATGTATGTGTAATGTGTAGTGCACAGTTTGTGTGTAGTGTGTATACTTTTTGTACTATATGTATGTGTAATGTGTAGTGTGCAGTTGGTGTGTAGTGTGTATACTTTTTGTACTGTATGTATGTGCAGTGTGCAGTTTGTGTAGTGTGCAGTTTGTGTGTAGTGTGTTTACTTTGTGTACTGTAGGAATGTGTAATGTGTAGTCGTGCAGTTTGTGTGTAGTGTGTATACTTGTTGTATTGTATGTATGTGTAGAGTGCAGTTTGTGAAGTGTGCAGTTTGAGTGTAGTGTGTATACTTTGTGTACTGTATTTATGTATGTGCAGTGTGCAGTTTGTGTGGTGTGCAGTTTGTACGTAGTGTGTATTCTTTGTGTACTGTATGTATGTGTAATGTGTAGTGTGCAGTTTGTGTGTAGTGCGTATACTTTGTGTACTGTATGTATGTGTAATGTGTAGTGTGCAGTTGGTGTGTAGTGTATATAATTTGTGTACTGTATGTATGTGTAATGTGTAGTGCACAGTTTGTGTGTAGTGTGTTTACTTTGTGTACTGTATGGATGTGTAATGTGTAGTGTGCAGTTTGTGTGTATACTTTGTGTACTGTATTTATGTGTAATGTGTAGCGTGCAGTTTGTGTGTAGTGTGCATCCTTTTTGTACTGTATGTATGTGCAGTTTGCAGTTTGGATGTAGTGTGTATACTTTGTGTACTGTATGTATGTGTAATGTGTAGTGTGCAGTTTGTGTGCAGTGTGTATACTTGTGGTACTGTGTGTGTGTAGTGTGCAGTTTGTATGTAGTGTGTATACTTTGTGTACTGTATGTATGTGTAATGTGTAGTGTGCAGTTTGTGTGCAGTGTGTATACTTGTTGTACTGTGTGTGTCTAGTGTGCAGTTTGTGTGTAGTGTGTATACTTTGTTTAGTGTACTATATGTATGTATGTGTAGTGGGCAGTTTGTGTGTAGTGTGTATACTTTGTGTACTATATGTATGTGTAGTGTGCAGTTTGTGTGTAATGTGTATACTTTGTGTACTGTATGTATGTGTAATGTGTAGTGTGTATACTTTGTGTACTGCATGTATGTATGTGTAGTGTGCAGTTTGTGTGTAGTGTGTATACTTTGTGTACTGTATGTATGTGTAATGTGTAGTGTGTATACTTTGTGTACTGTATGTATGTGTAATGTGTAGTGTGTGTTGTCTAACTTCCACCTATATATGCTATCTATAAAACAATAAAGAGTTTTCAAGCATGTGGCTCAGATTTTTATATGGTTTCTTGTAACTCTTACACGTGTGGGGACTGAGCATTATTTATGTCACACTTATTCCGTCTTAAGTCTTTAATTAATATTCATACTGTGTGACTTACATTTTCTATTAATATGCTGGCAAGTAACAGGGAAACCTTTCATAAGAATGTTTTCATATAATCATAGCATGGAAGGAAATCTTTGCTGAATAACACAAGAAAACCAGGAGTAATGAAATCTATAACACTGCTATATTTCATAGGCTTGAAATGTATATGACAGCAATGCCACCTACTACTTGGTAAATAGCACAATAAGCAATTATGTGTTGAGTTGATGCAAGCAGTAAATAAAGACTGCCATTTGTAGAAAAACAATTATCGTAAGGATTCAATTAAAATGTTCTACTCTTACCTAGAAGAGTCACACGTGGGACTAAAAATTTTTGCGCTAGATTACAAGTGGAGCGCAAATGATCATTTCACGAAAGTGATATGTGTATTCCACTGAGTAATACCAGCACATGCAAATGTGCGCTGGTATTACAAGTTATCTGCAATGCAAACGCGACCTCACATTCGCATTGCTGGAAAGCATTGTGCTCACAAGAGCGCACTTTCATAGACTCCAATGGAAGACAAGGCATGAGAACTAGAGCAGCAAAGGGGGTAATTCACAGAGTGATGACAACAAATTGTAAATATATATGTATATGCTTATATACATATTTATTTATGTGTTAATATGTGTATATATGCACACATATAAATATATTATTACAAGGAACAAACCCTACATCCACCAACTTTAGCCTCCAAAAACTGCTACTAACTTTCTGCCAGATTACGAGTTTTGCGGTAAGAGGGGTGCGGTGCTAGCTTGGACGTTATTCTCACCACTCACTTAACTACAGAGCTGGTATTACAGGTTTTTATAAACCTGGCGTTAAAAGACAAGAAGTGAGCATAGAGCAAAATTGTGCTTAAGTCAGCGGTGAGCTGGTTGTACGTGCTCGTGCACGATTTCCCCATAGACATCAATGGGGAGAGCCGTCTGAAAAAAAGCCTAAAACCTGCAAAAAAGCAGCGTAAAGCTCTGTAACGCAGCCCCATTGATTCCTACTGGGAAACACATTTTATGTTTTCACCTAACACCCTAACATGAACCTGGAGTCTAAACACCCCTAATCTTACACTTATTAACCCATAATCTGCCACCCCAACATCGCCGACACCTACTTTATATTTATTAACCCCAATCTGCCGCTCCGGACATCACCGCCACTATAATAAACATATTAACCCCTAATCCGCTGCACTCCCGCCTCACAAACACTATTTAAATATTATTAACCCCTAATCTGCTGTCCCTAACATCGCCACCACCTACCTACATTTGTTAACCCCTAATCTACCGCCCCTGTTGCCGCCACTATACAATATTTATTAACCCCTAAACCTAAGTCTAACCCTAACCCTAATACCCCCTAACTTAAATATAACTAATTCCTATTTAAAAACAAAATACCTGTAAAATAAACCCTAAGCTAGCTACAATATAACTAATAGTTACATTGTATCTATCTTAGGGTTTATTTTTATTTTACAGGCAAGTTTGTATTTATTTTATCTAGGTAGACTAATTAGTAAATAGTTATTAACTATTTAATAACTACCTAGCTAAAATAAATACAAATTTACCTGTAAAATAAAACTTAACCTGTCTTACACTAACACCTAACCTTACACTACAATTAAATAAATTAACTAAATTAAATACAATTAACTAAATTAAATATACTTACCTAAATTACAAAAAAAAACACACTAAATTACACAAAATAAAAAACTAATTACAAGATATTAAAACTAATTACACCTTATCTAATAGCCCTAGCAAAATAAAAAAGCCCCCCCAAAATAAAAAAAAAATCCTAGCCTAAACTAAACTACCAATAGCCCTTAAAAGGGCCCTTTGCGGGGCATTGCCCCAAAGAAATCAGCTCTTTTACCTGTAAAAAAAAAATACAAACACCCCCCCAACAGTAAAACCCACCACCCACACAACCAACCCCCCAAATAAAACCCTAACTTAAAAAACCTTAGCTCCCCATTATCCTGAAAAGGGCATTTTTATTGGAATTGCCCTTAAAAGGGCATTTGGCTCTATTGCAGCCCAAAGCCCTAGCCTAAAAATAAAACCTACCCAATAAACCCTTAAAAAAAAACACTAACCACTGAAGATCCACTTACAGTTTTGAAGAGCCGACATCCATCCTCAACGAAGCGGCAGAAGTCCTCATCGAAGTGGCAAAAAGTCCTCAACGAAGCCGGGAGAAGTCTTCATCGAAGCCGGGAGAAGTGGTCCTCCAGACAGGCAGAAGTCTTTATCCTGACAGCATCTTCTATCTTCATCCATCCTGCGCGGAGCGGGTCCATCTTCAAGACATCCGATGCGGAGCATCCTCTTCTTCCGATGACTACCCGATGAAAGAAGGTTCCTTTAAGTGACGTCATCCAAGATGGCGTCCCTTAGATTCCGATTGGCTGATAGAATTCTATCAGTCAATCGGAATTAAGGTTGAAAAAATCCTATTGGCTGATGCAATCAGCCAATAGGATTGAACTTCAATCCTATTGGCTGATCCAATAAGCCAATAGGATTGAGCTCGCATTCTATTGGCTGTTGCAAGCTCAATCCTATTGGCTGATTGGCTGATTGAATAAGTCAATAGGATTAAAGTTCAATCCTATTGTCTGGTTGCATCAGCCAATAGGATTTTTTCAACCTTAATTCTGATTGGCTGATAGAAATCAGAGAATCTAAGGGACGCCATCTTGGATGACGTCACTTAAAGGAACCTTCATTCGTCGGGTAGTCGTCGGAAGAAGAGGATGCTCCGTGTCGGATGTCTTGAAGATGGACCCACTCCACACCGGATGGATGAAGATAGAAGATGCTGTCTGGATGAAGACTTCTGCCCGTCTGGAGGACCACTTCTCCCGACTTTGATGAAGACTTCTCCCGGCTTCATTGAGGACTTCTTACCGCTTCAATGAGGACTTCTGCCGTTTCGTTGAGGATGGATGTCGGCTCTTCAAAACTGTAAGTGGATCTTCAGGGGTTAGTGTTAGGTTTTTTTAAGGGTTTATTGGGTGGGTTTTATTTTTAGGTTAGGACTTTGGGCTGCAATAGAGCTAAATGCCCTTTTAAGGGCAATGTCCATACAAATGCTCTTTTCAGGGAAATGGGGAGCTTAGTTTTTTTTAGTTAGGGTTTTATTTGGGGGGTTGGTTGTGTGGGTGGTGGGTTTTACTGTTGTGGGGTTTGTATTTTTTTTTACAGGTAAAAGAGCTGATTTCTTTGGGGCAATGCCCCGCAAAGGGCCCTTTTAAGGGCTATTGGTAGTTTAGTTTAGGCTAGGGTTTTTTTTATTTTGATATGGCTATTAGATTAGGTGTAATTAGTTTAAATATCTTGTATTTGTTTTTTATTTTGTGTAATTTAGTGGGGGTTTTTGTAATTTAGGTAATTGTATTTAATTTAGTTAATTGTATTTAATTTAGGTAATTTATTTAATTGTAGTGTAAGGTTAGGTGTTAGTGTAAGACAGGTTATGTTTTATTTTACAGGTAAATGTGTATTTATTTTAGCTAGGTAGTTATTAAATAGTTAATAACTCTTTAGTAACTATTCTACCTAGTTAAAATAAATACAAACTTGCCTGTAAAATAAAAATAAACCCTAAGCTATATACAATGTAACTATTAGTTATATTGTAGCTAGCTTAGGGTTTATTTTATAGGTAAGTATTTAGTTTTAAATAGGAATAGTTTAGGTAATGATATTAATTTATTTAGATTTATTTAAATTATATTTAACTTAGGGGCTGTTAGGGTTAGACTTAGATTTAGGGGTTAATAAATATAATATAGTGGCAGCGACGTTCAGGGGGGCGGCAGATTAGGGGTTAATAATTGTAGGTAGGTTGCGGCAACATTGGAGGAGGGAGATTAGGGGTTAATAAATATAATGTAGGTGTCGGCGAAGTTGGGAGCAGCAGATTAGGGGTTAATAAGTATAATGAAGGTGGCGGCAATGTCCGGAGCAGCAGATTAGGGGTTAATCAGTATAATGCAGGTGTCGGCGATGTCGAGGGCTGCAGATTAGGGGTTAATAAGTGTAAGATTAGGGGTGTTTAGACTCGGGTTCATGTTAGGGTGTCAGGTGTAAACATAAAATGTGTTTCCCCATAGTAATCAATGGGCTGCGTAATGAGCTTTACGCTGCTTTTTGGCAGGTGTTAGACTTTTTCTCAGCCGCTCTCTCCCCATTGATGTCTATGGGGAAATCGTGCACGAGCAAGTATAACCAGCTCACCGCTGATTTAAGCAGCGCTGGTATTGGAGTGCGGTATGGAGCGCAATTTTGCTCTACACTCACTTCTTGCCTTTTAATGCCGGGTTTGTAAAAACCTGTAATACCAGCGCTGTAGGAAAGTGAGTGGTGAGAAAAAACTGCACGGTAGTACCGCACAGCTCATAACGCAAAACTCGTAATTTACCCATATGTTATTAATTGTAGGTTTTATTTAGATTTATTTTAATTATATTTAAGTTATTGGGTGTTAGGGTTATGGTTAGACTTAGGTTTAAGGGTTAATAACTTTAGTATAGTGGCGGCGACGTTGGGGCAGCAGATTAGGGGTTAATAAATGTAGATAGGTGGTGGGGATGTTAGGGGCAGAAGATTAGGGGTTAATAATATTTAACTAGTATTTGTGGTGCGGGAGTGGGGCGGTTTAGGGGTTAATATGTTTATTATAGTGGCAGCGATGTCCAGAGCGGCAGATTAGGGGTTAATAATTTTATTTTAGTGTTTGCGATACGGGAGGGCCTCGGTTTAGGGGTTAATAGGTAGTTTATGGGTGTTAGTGTACTTTTTAGCACTTTAGTTATGAGTTTTATGCTACGGCTTTTTAGTGTAAAACTCATAACTGCTGACTTTAGATTGCATTACGAATCTTGCGGGATAGGCTGTACTTTTGGCTCAATGGAAGTCCCATTGAAAAAAAACTTTACAAAAATTGCGTAAGTTAATTTGCGGTACGATCAAAAAATGTGCGGGACAGCTGTACCTACAAGACTCGTAATAGCAGCGGTAGTAAAAAAGCAGCGTTATGAGCCTTAGCGCTGCTTTTTTGCTCATAACGCAAAACTCGTAATCTAGCCATCTATTTTTTAATATAGTATATTACACTTGATTTTGGTGGCTTTTGGTGGACATTTATAAAATTTATGATCTCTATTTAATTTTAAAAGTGCTAATTGCTACCTCTAGCTCGCGGTAGCAATAACCAGCCACTTGTAATGGCTGGTTATTTATTGTGCACAATAAATTAGCACTCCACTGTAATCTAGGCCTTTATTATTAATTTGTTATTATTGTTTATCTGGAAAGTGCCATCATATTTCATAGGGCTAAGTTTATGACTATTGGGTATATACAGATATTAGACATAAAAATAGAAATTAAAAAACAGCTTACAATTTACAGGCATGTGGGTTAGATATGTGTATGTTGTGGTAGAAATACAATACAGATATTCGACTTGACAATAGAAATTAATAAAGAATAAGCTACAATCTAGAGAGATATAGTTAAAGGTGGCAGATAATTGGATAGTGTAATGTAAAGAGCACTTTGTATTTTGAAATTTGCTGCGCAAATTATAACAAAGTTACCAGCTGTTTGCGGTATATAGATAGTTCTGGCACCGTATGTATTAGATTAAAAGTGTATTTCAAACTACCTGTGAAATAAAGATATTTTCAGTTGCATTGTTTTGTAATATATCAGAACTATCCGAATGCTGGAAACTGCTTCTAACTTCATTATTCACAACAAACAAATAAAATATAAAATAAGCACATCTATTAAATAAAGAATTCCACTGAGCATCTGGAGATGAGTGTGTAAATATAGTTATTATAAATAATGATAGTTAGAGTAGGTATATTGAATTTAATGTGTGGAAGATATCTAACAGCGCTCAACCTACTTCCTTATAGCTCCTGGATGATAGGGTATCTAGCTTACCCTAAATAGAACACAAATACAGCAAATAATCCTAGAGCGCCAAAAAAGAGGCAAAGGAAGATTCTAACAAATTGATCACTAATAATCAAACATTTATTGACATATAGTTAAATACTTAATACCATGGATCCATGTTACATGTATACTAAAAATACAATTGTAAACAATATAAAAACATATACATATATAAAATATAAAAACAATTGTAAAAACAATTGACAGTCGTGACAATAAGTTATTGAGAAATATCACCAATAATGGAGATAAACAAATAAGAGTCACATGAAATGATCTCTAAAAGATGAAAGTGAGTCCAATGAATATGTGATATATTTCCCTTTGGTAAAAATATTGGAAAATACAGTGGAAAAATCAAGTGAAAAAATCCAGTGAAAAAATGTGAGTGTAAAACAAAAATGCTTAATAAATCTGTGAAAAAATAAATTAGGGATCCCAAAGAATATAAAAATAATGTAAAAATATAAAAATATATATAAAAATAAAAATGAATGTGAATACCAAAAATTGTGAAAAATTTGAAAAATGGATAATATTAAAACCAAAAATAATGCATTCAAATAGTTAGTGTGAATAATATGATGGGGTTTAAAATGTATATAATCCAAGTTTCAGTAACTGATCCTCCTTGTGAATGTATCCGTGTGAGTGATGATAGTATTTCTTTTAGCTGGATGACTGTGCTTTTTCTTTCAGTATTGCCTTTAGTGATTCCTGTAAGTTAAAAAAGTGACATAGTGCAAAAACGTCTCAAAGTATAAACAATATTGAAATAATGCTCACCAAATTGTCAACGCGTTTCGGCCTCTTTAACAGGCCTTTATCAAGATGAGTCAATTGTTTTTTTTGTACTTTAGTTTAGTTTATTTAATTGTATTTAATTGTAGGTACTTGTAGTTAATTTATATAATGATAGTGTAGTGTTAAGTTTAATTGTAACTTAGTTTAGGATTTATTTTACAGGTAATTTTGTAATTATTTTAACTAGGTAGCTATTAAATAGTCAATAACTATTTAATAGCTATTGTACGTAGTTAAAATAAATACAAAGTTGTGTGTAAAATAAATATAAATCCTAAAATAGCTACAATGTAACTATTAGTTATATTGCAGCTATATTAGGGTTTATTTTACAGGTAAGTATTTAGTTTTAAATAGGATTCATTTATTTAATTAATTTAATGATAGTGTAGTGTTAGTTGTAATTGTAACTTAGGTTAGGATTTATTTTACAGGTAAATTTGTATTTATTTTAGCTAGGTAGTTATTAAATAGTTATTAACTATTTAATAACTATTGTACCTAGTTAAAATAAATACAAAGTTGCCTGTAAAATAAATATAAATCCTAAAATAGCTACAATGTAACTATTAGTTATATTGTAGCTATATTAATAGCTAGTAGGGGGCTTAGATTAGGTGTAATTAGTTTAAAATTCTTGTAATATTTTATTATTTTTGGTAATTTAGTGTTTGTTTGTTTTTTGGTACTTTTCTGATGGATGGAAGACCTCTTCTTGCCCCGCTTGGATGAAGACTTCTGCCGGTCTGGATGTCCTCTTCTGCCCCATCGGATGAAGACTTCGGCCCGGCTGGGTGAACACGACTCAAGGTAGGGAGATCTTCAGGGGGGTAGTGTTAGGTTTATTTAAGGGGGGTTTGGGTTAGAGTAGGGGTATGTGGGTGGTGGGTTGTAATGTTGGGGGGTGGTGTTTTTTTTTACAGGCAAAAGAGCTGTTTTCTTTGGGGCATGCCCCGCAAAAGGCCCTTTAAAGGGCTGGTAAGGTAATAGAGCTGTTAACTTTTCTAATTTAGTATAGGGTAGGGCATTTTTTTATTTTGGGGGCTTTGTTATTTTATTAGGGGGCTTAGATTAGCTGTAATTAGTTTAAAATTGCCGGTCTGGATGTCCTCTTCTGCCCCATCGGATGAAGACTTCGGCCAGGCTGGGTGAACACGACTCAAGGTAGGGAGATCTTCAGGGGGGTAGTGTTAGGTTTATTTAAGGGGGTTTGGGTTAGAGTAGGGGTATGTGGGTGGTGGGTTGTAATGTTGGGGGGTCGTATTGTGTTTTGTTTTTTACAGGCAAAAGAGCTGTTTTCTTTGGGGCATGCCCCGCAAAAGGCCCTTTTAAGGGCTGGTAAGGTAATAGAGCTGTTAACTTTTATAATTTAGTATAGGGTATGGCATTTTTTTATTTTGGGGGACTTTGTTATTTTATTAGGGGGCTTAGATTAGGTGTAATTAGTTTAAAATTCTTGTAATATTTTTTTATGTTTTGTAATTTAGTGTTTGTTTGTTTTTTGTACTTTATTTTAGTTTATTTAATTGTAGATAATTGTAGGTACTTGTAGTTAATTTATTTAATGATAGTGTAGTGTTAGGTTTAATTGTAACTTAGGTTAGGATTTATTTTACAGGTAATTTTGTAATTATTTTAACTAGGTAGCTATTAAATAGTCAATAACTATTTAATAGCTATTGTACCTAGTTAAAATAAATACAAAGTTGCCTGTAAAATAAATATAAATCCTAAGATAGATACAATGTAACTATTAGTTATATTGTAGCTATATTAGGGTTTATTTTACAGGTAAGTATTTAGTTTTAAATAGGATTCATTTATTTAATTAATTTAATGATAGTGTAGTGTTAGTTGTAATTGTAACTTAGGTTAGGATTTATTTTACAGGTAAATTTGTATTTATTTTAGCTAGGTAGTTATTAAATAGTTATTAACTATTTAATAACTATTGTACCTAGTTAAAATAAATACAAAGTTGCCTGTAAAATAAATATAAATCCTAAAATAGCTACAATGTAACTATTAGTTATATTGTAGCTATATTAATAGCTAGTAGGGGGCTTAGATTAGGTGTAATTAGTTTAAAATTCTTGTAATATTTTATTATTTTTGGTAATTTAGTGTTTGTTTGTTTTTTGGTACTTTTCTGATGGATGGAAGACCTCTTCTTGCCCCGCTTGGATGAAGACTTCTGCCGGTCTGGATGTCCTCTTCTGCCCCATCGGATGAAGACTTCGGCCCGGCTGGGTGAACACGACTCAAGGTAGGGAGATCTTCAGGGGGGTAGTGTTAGGTTTATTTAAGGGGGGTTTGGGTTAGAGTAGGGGTATGTGGGTGGTGGGTTGTAATGTTGGGGGGTGGTGTTTTTTTTTACAGGCAAAAGAGCTGTTTTCTTTGGGGCATGCCCTGCAAAAGGCCCTTTTAAGGGCTGGTAAGGTAATAGAGCTGTTAACTTTTCTAATTTAGTATAGGGTAGGGCATTTTTTATTTTGGGGGCTTTGTTATTTTATTAGGGGGCTTAGATTAGCTGTAATTAGTTTAAAATTGCCGGTCTGGATGTCCTCTTCTGCCCCATCGGATGAAGACTTCGGCCAGGCTGGGTGAACACGACACAAGGTAGGGAGATCTTCAGGGGGGTAGTGTTAGGTTTATTTAAGGGGGTTAGGGTTAGAGTAGGGGTATGTGGGTGGTGGGTTGTAATGTTGGGGGGTCGTATTGTGTTTTGTTTTTTACAGGCAAAAGAGCTGTTTTCTTTGGGGCATGCCCAGCAAAAGGCCCTTTTAAGGGCTGGTAAGGTAATAGAGCTGTTAACTTTTGTAATTTAGTATAGGGTATGGCATTTTTTTCATTTTGGGGGACTTTGTTATTTTATTAGGGGGCTTAGATTAGGTGTAATTAGTTTAAAATTCTTGTAATATTTTTTATTTTTTGTAATTTAGTGTTTGTTTGTTTTTTGTAATTTAGTGTTTGTTTGTTTTTTGTACTTTATTTTAGTTTATTTAATTGTAGATAATTGTAGGTACTTGTAGTTAATTTATTTAATGATAGTGTAGTGTTAGGTTTAATTGTAACTTAGGTTAGGATTTATTTTACAGGTAATTTTGTAATTATTTTAACTAAGTAGCTATTAAATAGTCAATAACTATTTAATAGCTATTGTACCTAGTTAAAATAAATACAAAGTTGCCTGTAAAATAAATATAAATCCTAAGATAGCTACAATGTAACTATTAGTTATATTGTAGCTATATTAGGGTTTATTTTACAGGTAAGTATTTAGTTTTAAATAGGATTCATTTATTTAATTAATTTAATCATAGTGTAGTGTTAGGTGTAATTGTAACTTAGGTTAGGATTTATTTTACAGGTAAATTTGTATTTATTTTAGCTAGGTAGTTATTAAATAGTTAACTATTTAATAACTATTGTACCTAGTTAAAATAAATACAAACTTGCCTGTAAAATAAAAATAAACCCTAAGATAGCTACAATGTAACTATTAGTTATATTGTAGCTATCTTAGGGTTTATTTTACAGGTAAGTATTTAGTTTTAAATAGGATTCATTTATTTAATTATAGTAAATTTATTTCGTTTTATTTAAATTATATTTAAGTTAGGGGGTGTTAGGGTTAGGGTTAGGGTTAGACTTAGTAGCGGCGACGTTGGGGGCGGGATATTAGGGGTTAATAATTGTAGGTAGGTGGCGGCGATGTTAGGGAGGGCAGATTAGGGGTTAATAAAATTTATTATAGTATTTGCGAGGCGGGAGTGCGGCGGTTTAGGGGTTAATACATTTATTATAGTGGCGGCGATGTCTGGTCGGCAGATTAGGGGTTAATACTTGTAGTTAGGTTGCGGCGACGTTGGGGGGGGCAGATTAGGGGTTAATAACTATAATGTAGTGGTCGGCGATGTTAGGGACAGCAGATTAGGGGTTAATAGCTATAATGTAGGTGGCGGCGGTGTCCGGTCGGCAGATTAGGGGTTAAATAATTTTATTATAGGGTTTGCGATGTGGGGGGGCCTCAGTTTAGTGGTTCATAGGTAGTTAATGGGTGTTAGTGTACGTTGTAGCACTCAGTAGTTAAGAGCTTTATATTCCGGTGTTAGCCCATAAAGCTCTTAACTACTGACTTTATTCGGTAGATTCGGATGGCCGTGTATTACACTAGTACTATTTACACCTAATATACAGTACAACCAGAGGTTGCTCTGGGGTTAACTGCCTGGGTTGCTGGGAACTTTGCAGCTGTCTGTCAGTGTTCAGGGCTGTGGAGTTAACAGTGGCTTAGGATGTGTACCCAGTCCAGTCTGTGAGTGCGGTTCATTCCTGTGTTTTGTATTTACATAGGGGAGGTTACAAAAGCCTGTGTCACCCTGGGAGGTTCCCAGTTGGTTTGTTTGGAAGCATGCATTGTGTGGGTGCTGGTTTAAGGTCCCAGGAAGGGGGAGACCTTGTCGTGGTCCTGGACTTGATCCTTTGGCACCAAATATAACTGACTTCCCCCAGTTTTGCTTTTAAACATTGCTGTGAATCTGCTGGTGAGTGCTGGGTTTTTTGTGTTTTGTGTTAATAATGTTTGTAATGCTCCCCTGTGGACCTGACACCCAGGTTGCTCTGGGGTTAACTGCCTGGGTTGCTGGGAACTTTGCAGCTGTCTGTCAGTGTTCAGGGCTGTGGAGTTAACAGTGGCTTAGGATGTGTACCCAGTCCAGTCTGTGAGTGCGGTCCATTCCTGTGTTTTGTATTTACATAGGGGAGGTTACAAAAGCCTGTGTCACCCTGGGAGGTTCCCAGTTGGTTTGTTTGGAAGTATGCATTGTGTGGGTGCTGGTTTAGGGTCCCAGAAAGGGGGAGACCTTGTCGTGGTCCTGGGCTTGATCCTTTGGTGCCAAATGTAACTGACTTCCCCCAGTTTTGCTTTTAAACATTGCTGTGAATCTGCTGGTGAGTGCTGGGTTTTTTGTGTTTTGTGTTAATAATGTTTGTAATGCTCCCCTGTGGACCTGACTCCCAGGTTGCTCTGCGGTTAACTGCCTGGCTTGCTGGGAACTTTGCAGCTGTCTGTCAGTGTTCAGGGCTGTGGAGTTAACAGTGGCTTAGGATGTGTACCCAGTCCAGTCTGTGAGTGCGGTCCATTCCTGTGTTTTGTATTTACATAGGGGAGGTTACAAAAGCCTGTGTCACCCTGGGAGGTTCCCAGTTGGTTTGTTTGGAAGTATGCATTGTAAGGGTGCTGGTTTAGGGTCCCAGGAAGGGGGAGACCTTGTCGTGGTCCTGGGCTTGATCCTTTGGCGCCAAATGTAACTGACTTCCCCCAGTTTTGCTTTTAAACATTGCTGTGAATCTGCTGGTGAGTGCTGGGTTTTTTGTGTTTTGTGTTAATAATGTTTGTAATGCTCCCCTGTGGACCTGACACCCAGGTTGCTCTGGGGTTAACTGCCTGGGTTGCTGGGAACTTTGCAGCTGTCTGTCAGTGTTCAGGGCTGTGGAGTTAACAGTGGCTTAGGATGGAATCACGTTAACACTCAAAGTGTTGAGCTCAGATGAAAAGTTTGCACTGGATGCTGATGGGACAAGGCTTCCGGTGGGAGGAGCAAGGAAGTGTAGCTGTTCCTTGCTGCACGCTCACCTGCACGCTCACCTGAAAGTGGCGATACCATTGTGCCAAACACGCCTGCAGCCATAGGCCAGTGAACTTGGATACTGGCCTGGCCTGAGGGATACAACCCGACACGGTGTGGGGAAGCTCTGGAAGTGCTAGTGGCCGCATAGCAGCGGTCAAACTACAAACCGCTACAAACTACAAACCGCTTCACTAAGACTCACTAAGACTCATTAAGCCGGGAGAACGTTTAGTGAAAGTACATATCTGCAACCGTCTTCACGAACCGGGATTTAACCAGCCTGAGGAGAAGGTGGTGTGTTGTCGGAAAAGCCCGTAGCTGAGAATTGTACCCCCGTGTACTCCCGTGCGCTACTAGGAGGCTTTGGAAGGTATCGGCTAGCAGTAGGAGAAGTGTGGAACCGCACAGCCACCTGCGACAGTATCCGCAGACAGAATCTGGTCTCTGGCCCGTCGGAGCGTAAGTCCCTGACCTGGTCTTGGGGTGAAGGTAAGACGGGAGAACATATGTGAGGACTGTGAGGACTGTGACTTTACAAAGCTGTTGTTCTCATATACTTATTTCGTAACATCTAGTGGAGTATATGGAGTATAGGAGGGCCTGTATCCAATGACAGGGGGAAAAAGAAAAAAAAACCTGGCCACACAGGCTGTGTAATAGCTCTATGATACAATACACCTGGTAGAGCATAATAGGAGACTGTAACCAAGGTATACGAGACTCTTGCTGTATAAACCAGCTAGCAGCAAAGCTAGAAGATCAGAGAAGCTGGTATAATCAGTTGAACTGTACACAGCTCCACTCCTAAAGGATAAATAATTTCCCAGGTCTGACTATAGAAATGAACTGTGAATCCCAGAATAGAATTAATGGGATTATAATTTTACTGGTGGCTCTGGAACTGTTCTGGAATTAAGCAAATAATAAAGCCACAGGCTGTAGCATCATTGGGTGTATATAAGGACTAGTAGGAAAATGTATTCTTTCTTTTTTCTTGGACATGGACTAAGGCCTATATAAGTTACCTTTAACTCTAAAGGTTTACTGAGAGGACATGTTACAGCAATGTATTATGTTATAACACTATTGCAGAACAGGATAAAGAGTAGAGGTCAATCGAAATAGCATATAAGGCTGTTCTATAAATTGTACATATTCTCAGGAATTAAGTGTATATGCATGAGCCTTTTCTTTCTGTATTAAGGCTGGAGGTTCATATGTAGGATATATATCAGGCATCTGAGATTAATACACTAAATACCGCTTCTTTCTCCACAGGAAATATATGTGGCTCCAGACTGGTGTATTAACTAACTAATATAGCTATAAACTGACAGATCAAAAAAAGGGCTGTACTAATAGCATAACTGTAATGTTTGAAAAGTGAGGAAGCTACAGTACATTTAAAAATTGACTTCCAAACATATATTAATACCTATGGTGTGACATTACTATTTTGCCCTGGAAATATTTGTATAAAAAACCACACACTACCTAGTGTGGTGAGAACAAAGAAAAGTTTTTGGTATATAATTGTGGGGACCTGGAAGTACACTACTTCGCATAATACTGAATATAGTCACAACTATCTGTGTATTTGCCTATAAAGTACTAGATAGACGAATGACACAACTGTTAGACAGGGTAAAATAGCATATATTGAGAATACATTACGCTATACCCTAGAGCTGTTGAATACAGAATTCTCCTGACTCTCCTAAGCTGACTCTGAATTACCTACACAGGGCTCGACCCTAATATTCACAAGTTTTCAGATATTATAGTCTATCACAACTAATAAAACTCTCTATTTTGACACTGTAACACCCCCCTCCTCCTTTTTTTTTTTTTTTTTTCTTTTTTTCTTCTCCCCTTAACGCCCCACACAATCACACACCCTCACAAATTTAATTTATGGATACATTTCTATCACCTAAAACACACACTATGCCAGCTAAGGTGAAATACAGGAGGCCTAGAAATAGTTTAGACAATAACACAGACCTAAGGGTAGAAGCAAATTGTTTAAATATCAGTAAAATGGATATTGAAGAAATAACGAAGCAGGTAGCACAGGTGCTGCTGCCTCAATTTGATCTGATTAAGGTGGAACTTAGCACGCTTGTTTCTGAAATGAAAAATTTCTCATCTAGGCTCACAGAAGCGGAGTCTAGAATATCTGAAGTTGAGCACCTAGTGTTTAAGACGGAACAAATATCTCAACAACATAGTAGCAAAATTAATGATCTTAGTGATAAAGTAGAGGAGTTGGAGGATAGAGCACGTCGCAATAATCTAAGGATTATTGGACTGCCTGAAAGTGACTGTTATCAGGATCTAATCTCTTTTGCTGCTAATACACTTCCACAATTACTTGGGATCCAGCAACAGAACATAGCAGTAGAAAGAGCACATCGTACAGGTAATCCTAGGAACACAACAGAAAATTCAGTACAGAAACGTCCTATTATAGTGAAATATTTGAATTTCCAAGATAAGACCAGTATTCTCAGAGCCTACAGAAAGATGCAAACACTACTAATAGACCAACATAGAATTCTGTTATTCCAGGATTTTTCATTCTAGACAGCAAGCAAGCGAAAAGCTATTTCACCATATTGTACCACCTTAATCAACTTGGGCCTACCGGCTAGATTAGTATACCCAGCCACAATCAAATTATATATTGACAATGAGTTAATTGTACTAAGAACTCCACAAGAAGCTAAGAGCTATATAGATAAACATAAAGGAGATCATTAAACAGATAAGAGGGTAATGGAGAAAGAAATCTTTGGGAACATATGTCACTATTATATACAAGCTAGAGACGCTATCTTATTTAATTATGTGTTTTTTCTTTTTTAATATGTTTAAAGTGAAGGATAAGGTTCTGACATTGTTTTATACATATGAGTATTCTCTATCATATAGCTGTTGTTATTTTGTTATTTATATAGTATATGAAAAATGCACCTACCGATATTGCTATAACAGGACCAAGTCAAAAATATGTTTTTTTTCTACTGTGGGTTCACATTATTTCTTTTTGGGGTAACATATTTCAAAATTTTATATACAATCCCCAGCATAATATGTTTAAGGCTAGGGATAAAGTTGGGAAATTGTTCTGTATATATGAAAATGTATTGCAATATAGCATATGTCCCCTGATCTACACACCATATGAAAAATATATTCACAAATATAGGCACAATATATTTAAGCCCTGGGTTGGTAACATTTACCGTCCCTGGTGGCAGGTAGAATATTGGGGTATGGGGGGGGTAACGAGTGGTGGGGGGAATTGCTTTTTTTTTTTTTTTCTTCTCCCTCTTTTTCATATTTTATTCCTAAACTAAAATGCCACAATTAAAATTGATATCTTGGAATGTGGGGGGCGTTTCTAGTCCAACGAAAAGGAAAAGAATTTTAACATATCTTAAAAAATTCAAAGTGGATATTATTTTGTTGCAGGAAACACACCTTACAACAATAGAACACAAGAAGCTACAAGCTAACTGGATTCAGGAAGTGATCTTCACACCCTGTAGCTCTAGAAAAAGAGGAGTAGCAATTCTTATAAGAAAAGGGTTAAATTATCAGATTATCTCCAAGCAGATAGATTTAGAAGAACGTTTTATTATTATTAAAATTAAAGTTGAATCTCTCCTATATACCGTCTGTAATGTTTACAGAACTAATAAAGTGGATATATCTTTTTGAGAGGCTTTGAAGCTGAAATTGTTTGAATATGTGGATACGAATATGGTGGTAGCAGGAGATTTTAATATGGTCTTTAATAATATTGACAGACTTCAGACTACAAAACAAAGAATCCCCAGGGTCTCTCAAAAAGCAGTCAAGATTCTTAAATCAATCTGTAGAGTTCTTATGATAAGGGATATTTGGAGACATTTATACCCTAACTCTAGAGCGTATACATATGAGTCCAAACAATACAGGTCATATTCTCGTATTGATTTTTTTTGGGTTCAGACAGTTTGTTTAGAACCGAGTTAAAGCGCAAATAGGGGACTTCACCATTTCAGACCATGCCCCTATATTTTTGGAATGTGGATCAGATAATAACGCATATCAAATAACTAGAGGTTATTCTTTCCCGCGATATTTATTCAACAACGCCAAATTTAGGAAATACATTACAGATAGGTGGCATTAATATGCAATACAAAATGCTACATATAGCAAACAGCCAAAGCTGTGATAAGAGGAGAAATAAAAAACTATGGCCTAGATTTAGAGTTTGGCGGTAGCCGTGAAAACCAGCGTTAGAGGCTCCTAACGCTGGTTTTAGGCTACCGCCGGTATTTGGAGTCAGTCAGGAAAGGGTCTAACGCTCACTTTTCAGCCGCGACTTTTCCATACCGCAGATCCCCTTACGTCAATTGCGTATCCTATCTTTTCAATGGGATCTTTCTAACTCCGGTATTTAGAGTCGTGGCTGAAGTGAGCGTTAGAAATCTAACGACAAAACTCCAGCCGCAGAAAAAAGTCAGTAGTTAAGAGCTTTCTGGGCTAACGCTGGTTTATAAAGCTCTTAACTACTGTGCTCTAAAGTACACTAACACCCATAAACTACCTATGTACCCCTAAACTGAGGTCCTCCCACATCGCCGCCACTCGATTAAATTTTTTTAACCCCTAATCTGCCGACCGCCACCTACGTTATCCTTATGTACCCCTAATCTGCTGCCCCTAACACAGCCGACCCCTGTATTATATTTATTAACCCCTAACCCTAAGCCTCCACCTGCCTACACTTATTAACCCCTAATCTGCCGAGCGGACCGCACCGCTATTATAATAAAGTAATTAACCCATAATCCGCCTCACTAACCCTATAATAAATAGTATTAACCTCTAATCTGCCCTCCCTAACATCGCCGACACCTAACTTCAAACATTAACCCCTAATCTGCCGACTGGAGCTCACCGCTATTCTAATAAATGTATTAACCCCTAAAGCTAAGTCTAACCCTAACACTAACACCCCCCTAAGTTAAATATAATTTAAATCTAACGAAATAAAGTAACTCTTATTAAATAAATTATTCCTATTTAAAGCTAAATACTTACCTGTAAAATAAATCCTAATATAGCTACAATATAAATTATATTTATATTATAGCTATTTTAGGATTTATATTTATTTTACAGGTAACTTTCTATTTATTTTAACCAGGTACAATAGCTAAGATAGTTAAAATAATTACAAAATTACCTGTAAAATAAATCCTAACCTAAGTTACAATTAAACCTAACACTACACTATCAATAAATTAATTAAATAAAATACCTACAATTACCTACAATTAAACCTAACACTACACTATCAATACATTAATTAAATACAATATCTACAAATAAATACAATGAAATAAACTAACTAAAGTACAAAAAATAAAAAAGAACTAAGTTACAAAAAATAAAAAAATATTTACAAACATCAGAAAAATATTACAACAATTTTAAACTAATTATACCTACTCTAAGCCCCTAATAAAATAACAAAGACCCCCAAAATAAAAAAAATGCCCTACCCTATTCTAAATTACTAAAGTTCAAAGCTCTTTTACCTTACCAGCCCTGAACAGGGCCCTTTGCGGGGCATGCCCCAAAGAATTCAGCTCTTTTGCCTGTAAAAAAAACACATACAATACCCCCCCCCAACATTACAACCCACCACCCACATACCCCTAATCTAACCCAAACCCCCCTTAAATAAACCTAACACTAAGCCCCTGAAGATCTTCCTACCTTATCTTCACCATACCAGGTTCACCGATCGATCCAGAAGAGCTCCTCCGATGTCCTGATCCAAGCCCAAGCAGGGGGCTGAATTCCGATTGGATTCTATCAGCCAATCGGAATTAAGGTAGGAAATTTCTGATTGGCTGATGGAATCAGCCAATCAGAATCAAGTTCAATCCGATTGGCCGATCCGATCAGCCAATCAGATTGAGCTCGCATTCTATTGGCTGATCCGATCAGCCAATCGGAATTCGAGGGACGCCATCTTGGATGACGTCCCTTAAAGGAGCCTTCATTCGTCGGTAGTCCGTCGGGCCAGCAGGATGTTCCGCTTCGGAGGTCTGCAAGATGGATCCGGAAGAAAGAAGATTGAAGATGCCGTTGATAGAAGACTTCAGCCGGATCATGGACCTCTTCAGCTCCCGCTTGGATGATGACTTCAGCCGGATCATGGACCTCTTCAGCTCCCGCTTGGATGATGACTTCAGCCGGATCATGGACATCTTCAGCCCCCTGCTTGGGCTTGGATCAGGACATCGGAGGAGCTCTTCTGGATCGATCGGTGAACCTGGTATGGTGAAGATAAGGTAGGAAGATCTTCAGGGGCTTAGTGTTAGGTTTATTTAAGGGGGGTTTGGGTTAGATTACGGGTATGTGGGTGGTGGGTTGTAATGTTGGGGGGGGGGTATTGTATGTATTTTTTTTACAGGCAAAAGAGCTGAATTCTTTGGGGCATGCCCTGCAAAGGGCCCTGTTCAGGGCTGGTAAGGTAAAAGAGCTTTGAACTTTAGTAATTTAGAATAGGGTAGGGCATTTTTTTATTTTGGGGGTCTTTGTTATTTTATTAGGGGGCTTAGAGTAGGTGTAATTAGTTTAAAATTGTTGTAATATTTTTCTGATGTTTGTAAATATTTTTTTATTTTTTGTAACTTAGTTCTTTTTTATTTTTTGTACTTTAGTTAGTTTATTTCATTGTATTTATTTGTAGATATTGTATTTAATTAATGTATTGATAGTGTAGTGTTAGGTTTAATTGTAGGTAATTGTAGGTATTTTATTTAATTAATTTATTGATAGTGTAGTGTTAGGTTTAATTGTAACTTAGGTTGGGATTTATTTTACAGGTAATTTTGTAATTATTTTAACTATTTTAGCTATTGTACCTGGTTAAAATAAATAGAAAGTTACCTGTAAAATAAATATAAATCCTAAAATAGCTATAATATAAATATAATTTATATTGTAGCTATATTAGGATTTATTTTACAGGTAAGTATTTAGCTTTAAATAGGAATAATTTATTTAATAAGAGTTAATTTATTTTGTTAGATTTAAATTATATTTAACTTAGGGGGGTGTTAGTGTTAGGGTTAGACTTAGCTTTAGGGGTTAATAAATTTATTAGAATAGCGGTGAGCTCCAGTCGGCAGATTAGGGGTTAATGTTTGAAGTTAGGTGTCGGCGATGTTAGGGAGGGCAGAGTAGGGGTTAATACTATTTATTATAGGGTTAGTGAGGCGGATTAGGGGTTTATAACTTTATTATAATAGAGGTGCGGTCCACTCGGCAGATTAGGGGTATATGAGTGTAGGCAGGTGGAGGCGACGTTGTGGGGGGCAGATTAGGGGTTAATAAATATAATATAGGGGTCGGCGGTGTTAGGGGCAGCAGATTAGGGGTACATATGGATAATGTATGTAGCGGCGGTTTACGGAGCGGCAGATTAGGGGTTAATAATAATATGCAGGGGTCAGCGATAGTGGGGGCAGCAGAATAGGGGTTAATAAGGGTAAGGTTAGGGGTGTTTAGACTCGGGGTACATGTTAGGGTGTTAGGTGCAGACGTAGGAAGTGTTTCCCCATAGACAACAATGGGGCTGCGTTAGGAGCTGAACGCGGCTTTTTTGCAGGTGTTAGGTTTTTTTTCAGCTCAAACAGCCCCATTGTTTCCTATGGGGGAATCGTGCACGAGCATGTTTTTGAGGCTGGCCGCGTCCGTAAGCAACTCTGGTATCGAGAGTTGAAGTTGCGTTAAATATGCTCTACGCTCCTTTTTTGGAGCCTAACGCAGCCATTCTGTGGACTCTCAATACCAGAGTTATTTAAAAGGAAGCGTTAGCTATGCGGGTCGTTACCGACAAAACTCTAAATCTAGCCGTATATGTCTAAACTTAGGGCAAGAACACGTTTAAGGGAAATAGAACTCTCTAACTGGCTTAGAAATGCATATAATGCCTACATAGCGGCTCCCACATCGACTAATTGGCAGAAATATATCCAAGTGAAACAGGAGTGGGACTCAGTTAGTTTGCAGAAAGCAATCCGTCAAGATTTAAATCAAAGAACTATCTATCATAGATATGGCAGCAAAATTGGCAAGCTTCTAGCTAACTGCATCAAAGTATGTAAGTCTCAGAAAACCATCAAGTCTGCTATAGTAGATGGTATTCGAGTTACTGAAGCAGAAACAATCAAAAAAGGTTTTGTTAACTTCTTTAAAAAATTGTACTCTGCCCCACAGATAGATAGTCAAAATGAAGATTGGTTCTGGAGAAACATCTCTCTTCCAAAATTAAATACAGATGAGGTAGACAACTTAAATTTACCCATTACTTCGACAGAAATCTGTCAAGCAGTAGATAGATTAAAATTGGATAAAGCCACTGGCCCGGATATGTTACCAGCCGAATTCTATAAAATTCTCAGGGAAGAGATAAATGCCCCATTGGTAAAGTTATTTAATCAGTATTTTTGTAATGGTGGAGTTCCCTCTCCCTACTTTGTAGCATCCAGAATTGTACTTGTTCCAAAAAAAGAGAAAGATCCAGAAGCGTTGGATTCATATCTTCCCATCTCACTGCTTAATGCAGACTATAAAATCTATACAGCAATTTTAGCAAATAGACTTAAGGGGATTCTTGGCTCTTTGATACATGTGGACCAGGTCGGTTTTATGTTACATCGAAATCCAATGGATAGTATTCGTAAAATTCTACTCCTCTTAGATTTTTTTCAATCAGAATGTATAAATAGGCGAATAAAACCAGCAATTCTTTCACTAGATGCCCAGAAGGCATTCGACTCGATTACCTGGGACCATCTTTTTTCCACTATGCAACAATTTGGTTTTAGTGGTAATTACCTAAATTGCATTAAAGCTTTATACACTAATGCTTCTGCAGTATTGTTGGTAAATGGCATTCCTACAGAAACTTTCCATATTTTGACAGGTACCAGACAAGGCTGTCCGATCTCACCCCTTCTTTTCAACCTTGCAATTGAACCATTGGCAACTATGTTAAAAAAGCACCTAGAAGGAATTTTGTTAGGAGATGAATATCTTAAATTATTACTATACGCAGATGACCTACTATTATTTCTTAACAGCCCTGAATACGAGATCCCTATTTTATTGGAAATAATTAATACATTTTGAACATTTTCGGGATATAAAATAAACACAGCAAAATCAGATTTACTATGGATAACAAAATCTGCAAGTAATGGATATACGCCACCCTTTAAAATAGCGGACTCATATATTACGTATCTGGGTATTAAGATTAGTATCGATCTGGCAGAATGGTACCCTTTGAATTTTATTCCTCTGCTAAATAAAATACAGATAGAGCTTGGAAACTGGGAAAAATTTCCTCTGTCAATGACGGCAAAAATTAACTTGATAAAAATGATTACCTTACCCAAACCGATGTATTTAATGCAAAATATCCTAATTCCAATAACAAAATTTGATCTCAAGCGTTTAAATAGTTCCATCAGACTGTTTATTTGGGGTAGTGGCAAAAAGCGTATAGCTTTACAGAAGTTGTCACAGTTAAGACAATATGGGGGTCTTGCGTTACCAAATTTCGGTAACTATAATAGAATATGTTTGGCAAAGGTAGCGATGGACTGGCTTACTGGGGGGAACTATGTGGCGTCATTAGAAATAGAACAAAAATTAGTTCTGCCATATGACCTACAGGCACTATTACACTGCCCGATTAAGGAATTACCATCCATGGTCAAAAATAAGCCCACTTTGTTTCATAGTATTAAAGCCTGGCAGGATATTAAGACTAGTATGAATGATAACCCGCTGATTTCGAACTTAGTTCCTATTTCTGGGAACCCCTGCTTCCCATCAGGTATCAAGAGTCAAATGTTTAATAAGTGGGCTATACTAGGACTCAAATATTTATCTCAGTTTAGGGACCCAGAGACTACCCGGGTGTATACATTTATAGCGCTTAGAGATCAGTTCCAACTTAACAACACAGAATTTTATGCCTATTTACAAGTCCGCCATTGGTATAATGAAACTATCAAAAACTGTACCAAAGAGTGGGTACACCCGGGTATTAAAATGGGCCTTGCTCTTTTTAAAGCAGGTAAACGGTCAATTAGCTATTGGTATCGGATGATACAAACGGAGAGCAGTGAAATAAATGTATTAGAGATATCGGCAAAGTGGGCTAAGGATATTCAAAATATGGATCCATATAAAGTAAAACAGAGTATAAATGCGGTAGAACATGCAACTCTTTCTGCATCATGGCGAGAATCACAGTTCAAAATCTTGAATCGCATGTATATATCACCGGCTAGCTTAAATAGATGGTATGGGAATGTCTTAAATGTATGTCCTCGATGTAGTTCCATCAGGGCCGACCTGGTTCACATGTTCTGGAGCTGCCCCAAGATCCAGCAATTTTGGCAGCGAGTACAGTTCTGGATGAATAGATTATTGAATATACAGATACGTATAGAGATACAGCATATTTTTTTCTTGGTTAATTTGAGAGATCTTGGGGAATACGTCCCTAATATTGATTTTATTAATACAGCAATTCTGGGAGGCAGATATCTTATCTTAAAAAATTGGAAAGCCACTAGGGCACCTACAATTAACAATTTAACTTTCCTACTTCATGCACAATATCAAATAGAGCATATTGATAGCCTTAATCAGGGAACTAATCATCAAGATAGATTCGAACATAAATGGTTAGAATTTATTAGGAGATATAGAAACAATATATAACCATAATCGAAACCCGCCGCTGTATACTGCCTCTCCTTTCTCTTCTCCCTCTTTTTTTTTTTTTTTTTCTCTAGATTTACCTTTCTCCCCCTGAACAACTTGTCCTAACCCCCCCCCCACCTCGGTCTTATTAAGGATGGTTTATAGAATATGGTAAAATACAGGTAGGACTAGTGAAACGCTAAATCAACCTTTTGTAGTAACCTTAGTTTAAATATATAAGAATTTATATTTTTTTCAGTACCTTCTGAATCCAATAACCAGAAAATGTTGAGGTTTGTCTCTTTTTTATTAGGTTTGTGTTCTACATGAATAAAACCAATATCATGTATAGTAGTAGAAATAATGTACTGCCAAGCTAACTATATAATAAGAGATATGGATGATAATGTTTTGTAATTTATTATGTTCATGTGGAAACAACATGTTTACTTTATACATGTCTTGTGAACTTCAAACAATAAAAACAAAATGGAAACAACAGTGGCTTAGGATGTGTACCTAGTCCAGTCTGTGAGTGCGGTCCATTCCTGTGTTTTGTATTTACATAGGGGAGGTTTCAAAAGCCTGTGTCACCCTGGGAGGTTCCCAGTTGGTTTGTTTGGAAGTATGCATTGTGTGGGTGCTGGTTTAGGGTCCCAGGAAGGGGGAGACCTTGTCGTGGTCCTGGGCTTGATCCTTTGGCGCCAAATGTAACTGACTTCCCCCAGTTTTGCTTTTAAACATTGCTGTGAATCTGCTGGTGAGTGCTGGGTTTTTTGTGTTTTGTGTTAATATTGTTTGTAATGCTCCCCTGTGGACCTGACACCCAGGTTGCTCTGGGGTTAGCTGTCTGGGTTGCTGGGAACTTTGCAGCTGTCTGTCAGTGTTCAGGGCTGTGGAGTTAACAGTGGCTTAGGATGTGTACCCAGTCCAGTCTGTGAGTGCGGTCCATTCCTGTGTTTTGTATTTACATAGGGGAGGTTACAAAAGCCTGTGTCACCCTGGGAGGTTCCCAGTTGGTTTGTTTGGAAGTATGCATTGTGTGGGTGCTGGTTTAGGGTCCCAGGAAGGGGGAGACCTTGTCGTGGTCCTGGGCTTGATCCTTTGGCGCCAAATATAACTGACTTCCCCCAGTTTTGCTTTTAAACATTGCTGTGAATCTGCTGGTGAGTGCTGGGTTTTTTGTGTTTTGTGTTAATAATGTTTGTAATGCTCCCCTGTGGACCTGACACCCAGGTTGCTCTGGGGTTGACTGCCTAGGTTACTGGGAACTTTGCAGCTGTCTGTCAGTGTTAAGGGCTGTGGAGTTAACAGTGGCTTAGGATGTGTACCCAGTCCAGTCTGTGAGTGCGGTCCATTCCTGTGTTTAGTACATAATACTAGTCTAATACACAGCATATCCCACCTAAAACATACCGAATTTCCGAATTTCGGAACCAAATCGAACCGAATAGAACCGAATTCAGCCGAATTTATTCGAATCTGAATAAATCCGAAACAAATTCATTCGAATCCGAATAAATCCAAAACGAATTCATTCAAATTTTGCCGAATTCGAATCGATCCGAACCGAAATTCGAAACATCCAAATCGATCCGAACCGAAAACGAACCGAATTTTTTAGCCATGCACATATCTAATTCATATTGGACAACAAATCACTGCAATGAGTTACAATAGACCTCAGGAGAGATACCTCTCAATAATTTATAATATTCAAGAGATATCTGGAAAATAAGTATGCCCTCAAAAACAACTAACTTTTTTGAATTCTTTAAAACTTTCACTAAAATATCAATATTTATCTTAGTGTACATGGTTTTGATGACTTCCACTTATCTTGGACAAGTAACAAAATCACAGTTAATAAGTAAAAAAAAAGTATTTGTCCATATATAAATATATATATATATATATTGTGCCAGGGTAAGTCTATAACTTAAAAGTGGGGGCGCTACAATGATATATCTATTACCTATTTCGGATCTTCATATTACAATCTTCTTCTTTCACCATTTATCTCCCTCCTTAATCTGTCTGGTTCTGTGTTGAGGAATGATCCTGTAAAAAAAGACAGCTTTTCTATTTCGTGGTTGCTGGCACCTTTGAAAATTGAATGTGCTACAATTATTGAAGGGATTCTTAACATTATAAGGCAAATTCCGAGAACATCCACTTGCCTTCCCCTTATTTGATAGAACTTTGATTTAACCCATGGAGCGTTTAGGTGTAAATTGTTTTGGTATATAACAGCTATGATTTCTCCATGTATCCACTTCCTTCTGGCAAATACATCTATATGCATTTCAGTGGGAAGCATGTGTATGTTAATGGAAACAAAGAGATTAAATAGCTGCAAAAATAACTGCAGCAGAGAGTGCTGTCCCTCTCACTGCAACAAAGTTTTTGAGTCCGGGAACCTTGTCCCCACAGCATTGCAGCAAGCGGGGTAGCCTTCTCTGCCCGCAGTTATCTTTGCATAACTAATTGCTTGTTTAGCCACGCCCACTGCTCTCAAGCATCCAATTGCACAATAGCAGGGCTTGTCAATAATACAGGACGATCATGACCAGGATCATTTAAGATTTAAATCAGCTACTTAACTACTGATTAATAAAGGGAAGCAACATGAAGAACTGATAAATGGGAGCTAAAGAGTGTTCTTTTTACTAACAAGTTTTTAAAGTTGCATTATTTCACCCCCCCCATAGCGCTGCCATTACAAGTTTCTAAAAAGCATTCTTGTGCATGCGATATGGTGGCGTTAAGCTCCATACCGCACAAAAGCCAAGGACTGAGAATACGTGCACGCTTTCTTTCATAGACATCAATGGGGAGAGAGTGTTAGAAAAAAAACTAAAACCTAAAGTGCGGAATGGCGACCGCCGTAACGCAACCCCATTGATGTCTATGGGGAAAAAAAGTTGCGTATAAACCCCAAGTCTAAACACCCCTAATCTGCTGCTCCCGACATCGCCGATACCTTAATAAAGTGATTAACCCCTAATCTGCCGATTCCGACAACGCCGCCACTAATAAAAGTTATTAACCCCTATTCTGCCGCTCCCCGACATCGATGCCTCTATAATAAATCTATTAACCCCTAATTCACTGCTCCTAAACATTGCCACCACTAAATAAAGTTATTAACCCCTAAACCTCCGGCCTCCCACATCTCCGCCACTAAATAAACCTATTGACCCCTAAACCTCGGTACCCCCACATCGCAAAACACTAAATTAAACTATTAACCCCTAAACCTAACACCCCCTAACTTTAAATTAAAATTTCAATATAACTATCTTTAAATAAATTAAAACTTACCTGTGAAATAAAAGTAAACCTAACATTAAACTATAAATTAACCTAACATTACTATTCTAATAAAATAAAATTACTACCAATTAAAATATCTAAATTACAAATTAAAAAAAAAATAACAATAGGAAAAAAATAATAATCTAAATTACAACAACAAAAAAAAAAAAATCCTATGAAAAATTTAAAAATTTAAGTTTACCAAAAATAATAAACACTAAAATCACAAAAAATAATAAACACTAAGCTTACAGAAAAAATAAACTAAATTATCAAAAATAAAAACAATTACACCTAATCTAATAGCCCTATAAAAATAAAACAGCCCCCAAAATAAAAACACCCCCCAGCCGCCTGGATGAAGACCTCGCCACCTGGATGGAGATGGATGTTCGAACTTCAGAAACCATGAGTAGATCTTTTAGGGTTAGAATTAAGTTATTTTTTAAATTTTTTGGCTGTTTTTTTTTTACATTAGGGTTTGGGCTTTGAAAAAGAGTTAAATCCCCTTTAAGGGCAATGCAAAAGAGCTAAATGTCCTTTTAAGGTCAATGCCCATACAAATGCCCCTTTAGGGGCAATGGGTAGCTTAGGTTTTTTTTTAAATTAGTTTTTTTTATTGTGGAGTTTGGGGTATTTTTTTTTACAGGTAAAAGAGCTGTTTAACTTAGGGCAATGCTCTACAAAAAAAGGCTCTTTTAAGGGCTATTGGTAGTTTATTGTAGGCTAGGGGGGGGTGTTTTTATTTGGGGGGGACTTTTTATTTTTATAGGGCTATTAGATTAGGTGTAACTGTTTTTATTTTTGATAATTTCGTTAATTTTTTTGTAAGATTAGTGTTTTTTTATTTTTTGTGATTTTATTGTTTATTATTTTTGGTAATCTTAGATTTTTTTAATTTTTCGTAGGATTTGTTTTTTTTGTTGTAATTTAGATTTTTTTATTTTTTTCACAGTGTTAGGTTTCTTTAAATTTGTAATTTAGACATTAATTGGTAGTATTTTTTATTTTATTAGATTAGTTATGTTAGGTTAATTTATAGTTTAATGTTAGGTTTATTTTTATTTCACAGCTAAGTTTTTATTTATTTAAATAGTTATATTGTAATTTTAATTTAAAGTTAGGGGGTGTTAGGTTTAGGGGTAAATAGGTTTATTTAGTGGCGGAGATGTGGGAGGCAAGAGGTTTAGGGGTTAAAAACTTTATTAAGTGGCGGCGATGTCAGGAGCGGCGGAATAGGGGTTAATAAATTTATTATAGTGGTGGTGATGTCGGGGAGCGACGGAATAGGGGTTAATAATTTTTATTAGTGTCGGCGATGTCGGGAGGGGCAGGGGTTAATAAATTTATTGAGTAGCCGGGATGTGGGTGGACGGCAGATTAGGGGTTAATAAGTTTAATATAGTGTTTGCAATGCAGGAGGGTGGCAGTTTAAGGGTTAATAGGTAGTTTATTGATGTTAGCTTACTTTGTAACATTTTAGTTATGAGTTTTGTAAAACATTTATGTTACACAAAATCCATAACTACTAGTTTCAAATGGTGGTATGGATTGTGTTTGTATAGGCTGTAACGCAAGAATTTTAGCCTCACTGCACAACCTGTAATACCAGCGCTATGGAAATCCCACGCAAAAACTTTATTTTTTTGAGTGTGGGATTGGCGTTGCGTTACAGGCTAAAATGCTTGCGGTATAGCAATACTGACACGATTCGTAATAGTGCGTTCCTGCTTTTACGCTAAAATTGCCATTTTTCAGTGTTAAAAGCAGCAAGGCAAAACTCGTAATCTAGGTGTAAGTTTGTGTTTAACCAGTGGCAAGCTTATTAGATGTGCCCGAAGATCATATATATGGGCACATAGTCAAAAGTAGAGGGTCTACTAATATTTGCTTTTCCGTCTCGTTTTTGCAACACAGTAGAAAATGCTTGCTATGTACTGAATCATACAAAGAGTTAAACCATAAAAAAAAAAATTGTTGATAGACCAAAACAGAGAGTGTTCTTTCCCACCAATTTTAAATGTAACCAGCGGCAAGTTCCTCAGATGTATTTAATCTTTCTCATCAGTGAATCTCCTCTCCTTTCCCGATTTTATTTCTCTATTTATATTCTTTTTTGTAGCGTTTCCTCTAATCAGACTCACACGTGTCTTATTTTCCAGCACACATCCAATCATTTTCCATCTCTACCACATTCTGTAGACAATGATATTTGTAACTCCTTTAATGATAGAATATTCCAAGTGAATGTTTATTATTATTAATGTTTCGCCTGGCCTTGTAGTTTGCGATTAAATACTTGGAGCAATACTTCTCCAAATAGATAATGGGAAACATGCAGCTGAATATAGATATAACAAGCTGTTTGAAAGCATATTTAAATGTCTACTACAATAAACAGACATAATTACCCAAACATGTAATTAACTATAGTTCTTTAGTAAATGCACAAAATGCACCGCAGGACACATACTTGCTGAATTATATTTGCAAACGATTACATGTAAACAGAATCAGATCCAAAAATTTGCTTTGAAATAGAAATGAATACTTGGAACAAAAATATATAAAACTTTCTGCTTTAATCTAATGATATGATGGTTATATTAATCACTGGTTACAGAATGACCTATTTCCAAGTGAATTAGAACACATAATTAGGAGTATTTAGAACAGAATTTACATTCTCTCTCTCTCCGAGTATCTTGAGAAACAATTTGTTATATACCTGGGAAATTAAAAAAAAAGTATAAAAATAAATAAATCAAATGATTACAAAAAAAAACTACCAGTATCCTGTATTAAATGGACTAAATGCTGGATATTGCTGTTGTGCATCTATAACTCTTCATATTGCTTGTTGTATGCAGCCATAGGCGCACATCAGGCCCATGCCCTGGCTCTGCATTGCCTCAAGTCATCTGATTTCAAATCAGATCCAAGGTCCAGCTGACCCTCTTTATGCCAAGTACCCACATCAGATTAGACCCTTGGCATTGCAGCCCCTTTGTCAACCACATACACACATAAGATGAAAACCTTGCCTTCAGCCCTTCTATATCAGTCAGACCCCTGGTTCTGCAGTCCCTCTGTTATTTACATGCCTAAATCAGACCAGATTATCGGCTCTGCATCCCCTTTGTTAGCTACATACCTACATCAGATCCCGATTCCCAGCCCTGCAGCCTCTATGTTACCTACATACCTACATCAGATCCCGATTCCCAGCCCTGCAGCCTCTATGTTAACTACATACCTACATCAGATCCCGATTCCCAGCCCTGCAGCCTCTATGTTAACTACATAGCTACATCAGATCCCGATTCCCAGCCCTGCAGTCCCTATGTTAACTACATACCTACATCAGATCCCGATTCCCAGCCCTGCAGCCCCTATGTTAACTACATACCTACATCAGATCCCGATTCCCAGCCCTGCAGCCTCTCTGTTAGCTACATACCTACATCAGATCTGATTTCCAACCCTGCAGCCCCTCAGTTATACACATACCCACATTAGATCAAATGTTCGCCCTGTACAAATATAGGTATGAATGTAGTTTACCCCACTTTGTGATATTTGAAGGGACATTAACTTTCCATTGTACCTATATTATCTAATTGTCTACATGCTCTTGGTATTCTTTGTTGAAGAAGAAGCAATGCATTACTGGGAGCATTGTGAGGAATATATCTGCACTAACCAATCAGCAGCTCCTGAGACTACCTAGGTATCCTTTTCAGCAAAGGTTAAAAAGAGAACAAAACAAATTACAAACTAGAAGTCAATTGGAAAGTTGTTGTAATATCACATGCTCTATCTGAATTATGAAAGAAAAACATTGGGTTTCATATCTCTTTAAGTAAGTCTATGGGATTTGTTTTATTGAAAATGTTTATTATTACCTAAAAATAAACAAATATTTCAGATGTTACTGAATACATTTAAACAGTATTTATTAGTAAACATTTAATAGAATATGCCATTGTCTTTTAATGTAAAGACCTATGCAAAAATGTAATTAAACCACCACTTGAATATAAAATAAAGGCGTTGGAGTCTCACTTAATGATATTACACGTAAATAAGAAAAAACAAACAAAAAAAACTTTAGTTGCTTACTATAAATCCACTAACACTTACTTTATATATGCAAATGTTACTTGCATTTCTCTTGAAAAGCATAACAAGCCTAATTCACTAATAAATCAATTGAAAGGTTAATCAAACACATTTCACCCTTTTTTTTCTTTTAAATGATCTTTTATTGAGGTTTTGTATAAGAAAACAAAAGCGTACAATAGATGCCACAACAGAAATTATACATTTTTCATGAAACACAATACCAAGATATAAGTAAGAAGAAAAAAAATATTTCTAACATATGAGCTTTTGAAGCCTCTATTTTGGGCATTTTAAAAAGCTTCCATGGACAACTATTTAGCTGACCACTCATGGGCCCTTTGATACAGGTAATACTGGTGGGGATAATAGTCATACCAGAGACCCTTAATGGGTGTGTGAATATAATTATAACCGTAATGGTAAAAAAATGAACGTATATTAGTCAATGATATAGGTATATGCTGAAATAAGTTTTATGTTGGGCCACTTCTCTGGCCTCTAGTGTATAAATGTTATAGCAAGATGTAGTATAATATTCAGTGGGTAAACACTGCTTAAAGTTTAAGGGGACAGTCTAGTCAAAATTAAACATTCATGATTCAGATAGGACCTGCAATTTTAAACCACTTTCTAATTGACTTTTATCATTACACAAAAGTCAATTAGACTGGCGCTCTACAAATACCTGGCACTCTACAAATACCTGATAATAATAATAATGATAATAATAATTACATTTGCTTTGTTCTCTTGGTGGTAATTTTGAAAAGCTAAAGCAAGGTAGGCTCAAACTGATTTCTAAACCATTGAAAACCGCCTCTTAGCTCAGAGCATTTTGAAAGTTTTTCACAGTTAGACAGTACTAGTTCATGTGTGTCATATAGATAACATTTTGCTCACTCCTGCGGAGTTATTTATGAGTCTGTACTGCTTGGCTAAACTGCATGTCTGTTAAGAGCACTGAGATAAGGAGGCAGTCGGCAGAGGCTTAGATGCAAGGTAATAACAGAGGTAAAACATATATTAATATAACTGTTGATTATGCAAAACTGGGGAATGGGTAATAAAGGGATTATCTATCTTTTAAAACAATAAAAATTCTGGTGTAGACTGTCCCTTTAAGATAGTGCTGCATTGTATAAGATACCACCTAAGCTTTAATATATATGTACAGAGAATACTAGATTCAACAGAAAAGGGGGCTAATCTCCCATATTTACTAGTGTGACATCTAGGAAGAGTGAACTTCTTTTAAGCCTCACTTAGAGAAAAAAGGGATCCTTACATATACCTGAAGTCAGGGGTTACATACAGTAAGGTGCTGAGTTGTTGTTACCCGCAGCCAACAAATTAAAAAACATAGTGTTGGTTGGAGAAGACCTTTAGGGGTCACATCAGTGGGCTTAAATCTTTCTTTTAACTGAGAAATGGGTATATACAGTATATGAGACAAATGTTTTAACTACACAGAATCAAGATGCAGAAAATAGCGTGCACTAACTGTTTGTTACCTAATCCAAACATATTACAAAACATAGTAGTAACAGAATCGTGTCAGGTATTTCCTGATTGAAAAGGGAAAAAGTGTTCAGTAGTCCAAACATACCATCTAACGATATAGAGGTAGCCCTCAGTTTACGCCGGGGTTAGGTTCCAGAAGGAATGGTTGTAAATTGAAACCGTTGTAAATTGAAACCCAGTTTATAATGTAAGTCAATGGGAAGTGAGGGAGTTAGGTTCCAGGCCCCTCTCAAAATTGTCATAAGTAACACCTAATACATTATTTTTAAAGCTTTGAAATGAAGACTTTAAATGCTAAACAGCATTATAAACCTAATAAAATAATCACACAACACAGAATATATAATTAAACTAAGTTAAATGAACAAATACATTTGCTAAACAGCATTATAAACCTAATAAAATAATCACACAACACAGACTTCACTTGCATTTTTCTGCAAACAGTTCTTTCTATACATTCCATTCCATTCTGGACTGATTTATAGACAGTAAGATCTTGTTCCTTTGAAATCTGCTTGATAGCTCAGGTCTGGTTAAACAGATTAATTTCAGCTTGCTTGGCTTTGCTGCAACACAAGCGGACAGCTCCACCTACTGGCTATTTTAATAAATGCACTGGTTCTCAATGCTTTTCAATAGCAGTCACATGACTGGAAAAAAAGGTTGTTATTCTGAAACGGTGTAAATTGAACCGTTGTAAAACGAGGGCCACCTGTATATTAAACAACTTTAATATGGGAATTTTGATGGTATAGAGAGGTATCACTCCTTCCCAGATCTAGATGGCAGTTCTGTTAACTAGCCAATGCCACAAGGTAGTAGAGTTTAGATAGATTCTGCGCCTGCAATCCATATGATTCCTCCAGAGGAAAGTCGAAGGGTCAGGGAGCTCTAATCAGCAGTAGAGACAGGATTGTAGTCTTTTCCTGATTTTTGTCCCATTTTGACAGAGCATAATGTTGAACTAGCCTCCCTCTTACACTTGCTAACGTCAAGGATGACTGAGAAGGAGCTAGGGATCATAAAAACTCTGTCTGATTGTGCGTTTAAATTTTAACTCATGTTCAGTCTTAGCCTGATGCCCCCCAACGATCGGCCGCATCGCCAGGGAGCCGAAGATCAGTTTCTCTGAGTCCATCAAATAACTACAGTCAGCACTTAACAATGATAGGTTTCCTGCATATTTCTCCTCTAGGTTTTGTGAAGCAACACTGACTCGCTGCCCATCTGCTATAATTCGTTCCTCTAGATCGGCCGCAGGGGGCTTGTCCCTTACTATTGCGTCTGGAGGGAGTTTGTGCTAATTTACAATCTGTCTCTTTGTCTGATAGGACACTCCCCTCATCATTGAGGATTTTTGTGAGGGAATTAAGCTGTCTCTCCATCTTGTTGTACACAAGTTATAGCAAAGCAGCCATGGTGATTTCCATCATGGAGTAATATTAAATATGCTGGTTACGATATAGGCGATTCACTCACTTGCAATAATCGGGAGTTCAGCTTGTATTGTACCTTTGTTAGCAGCAGGCTTAACCCAGTTTCCTTAAAAAACGAGGGGGGGGGGGTGTTAGGTGGATGGTATAAGGTCGCCACTGCCTTCAAGCTTGATCCATCTGGTTAGGGTCTTTAATTGCAAACTAACAAATCAATAGTGATATTGGCGTGTTCCAGCAACACCTCTCAATAAATATGCACAACTTTTTAGGAAGGATGGCACTTTATGAGTGAGATATTCAGTATATTAGTCTCTAATTCAGCAGAGCTCTCCATTTCAGCATCCTCAGACACGCCCCCTCATCCTTTTTTTTAAATAGTCCTGAGTTCAGTATGTTTAAGCTACTAATGATAATTTTAGTGGGGAAAAATCAATGCATTTTATTGTTACATAGCTGAAAATGTCCTGCTAAGAAATTTTATAAGCTATGTCAAAAATATTTTTAATTTTTGTTTGCTTATTATTTAAATTTATACATGAATTAGTAATTAGTTTTAAAGCATCTATATATAACCATATCCAGGGGTCTTTAGCTGGATACCAGTCATGGAAAGTGGCCTCTTTAGTTGAGGTGTCCCCTATTGAAGGAGTGTCCTTTCCTCGTAGAGTATTTCTTTAGTCAACTGTAGTTCTTTAGCTAGAAGTTATTTTATAGTGGAGGAGGATTTTGGGTGGCAAGATACTTTGAGCCTGGAGATTTTGTGAGATGTTTAAGAGTATTGTGTCTATATAGTAAAAGCAGCAATAACATATCTTGAAGTCATTGGGTTTTCACAAGCATCTCAAAATCAATTGGGGTGTCATAAAATTCAAAAGTATGCTATTGGTGTTTCAGAACAAATCAAGGTTGTGAACTACTGCTGTAATTGAATAAGGGGCCAAAATGTGTTTAAACTACAGGATACATCTTTAGGAAACTCTTATGTTTCACAATATATTTTGGAACTTGTTCAACCAAGAACCTAAGGGGGAAAATAGCTGACATATTTTGGTCTGCCCAGGCACTAATAAAGTAAAGGATAGGAATTCAAAAGTAAAAATAGGTATAGAGGAGCATACTGAATTCTTTATTATTTGCACCTAAAGTCAACGGCAAGAAATGCATGGCCCATCCTGCTATAAGACTGAAATAATTAATGTGATCTAAAACTGGTCATGATAAAGAATTGTTCTTATACCTGTTCAACATAAAGAAAAGGGAGATATAGGGCTGTATAATAACTACCCTACCCATCCCTAAAAAATATATTAAAGGCCCTTATACAGAGTTGGCGGAAGCTCTGTTTATTCCAAGGAAATTGTTTGTGACAAGAGCTCAGAATTTAAGGCTGGAGGAAAGGAGATTTAATCTCCAGCAATGTAAACATTTTTTCACTGTAAGAGCAATCAAATTGCGGAATTCATTGCCTAAGGAGGTAGTGAATGCCAATACCTTAGATATATTTAAAAATGTGTTAGATACATTGACCAGAAACCTAATTCAAGGAGATGATTGCTTATGTTAAATGGGTCATCTTTTTAATGGGAGTAATTTAAGCTCAATTTGAGCTTCTTCATTGTAATTAAAGTAGGAACTGTTTAGGGGGAACTCTATGGACTTCTGTCTTCTTTCAACCTTCTATGTATGTTACTATGTATGTTATTATGCTCTATTCAGTATAGCAGGTGATCATTTTTTTTTTTTTACGATGATCACATTTATCCTTAGGGGACAAGTGACCTTACATTTGAAAAAGAAGCTTCTCCCTTTTCAATCAGGGTTTACTTGTCATTTAAGGTCAAACAGATTTACTTGTCTATGGGCTAGATTTATTAAAGCTGAGGCGTATATGGGGGCATATACACGCCCCTGTATGCCTCAGCTCGCCTGTGGCGGGGCAAAAATACCCGCAAGTATTCGGCATTGCACACAAGCGCAATTTTGCGCTCACGTGCAATCCCGCCCCCTGCCCGCGCACAGCCAATCATGCGCGGGCAGGAGCTGTCAATCTCCTCGGTCTGAATAGACCGAGGATTAGACCGCTGCTTGCTAAATGACGGCGAGCAAGTTCTTGTGAGAACTTGCAGCCGTAGGGCGTTAATAAATCTAGCCCTATGTCTCATCTTTCTAGCACTAGGATAAAAGAAAGAAGTTGTCCTTAAATTAAGGAGTTAATTGTGAAAAATTAAGCTAAAATTACACATTAAATCTATGAAACATTTAGATAACTAAAGTAAGATTAATTAATCACCAGAATGTTTATGATTGCAGTTAAAGAGATAGAAAAGTCAAAATTAAAAGTGCATTAAGCATGTAATTTTAAGACACTGTTAAAATCACTTCACTTTTCAAATGTGATTTGTTGATTATTTAATTTTGTAATGTTAGGTTTTTTTATTTTTAGTTTATTTTATTTATTTAATTAGTAATGTTAGTTTAAACTTAGTTTTTTTTTATTTCACCGGGGTATTTAGACTAGGGTTTTATGTTAGGGTGTTAAGTTTAAACGTAACTTTCTTGCGTTATGGCGATTTGATATTCCGCGATCGCAGGTGTTAGTTTTTTTTTTAACACTCTCTCCCCATTGATGTCTATGGGGGAAAGCGTGCACGAGCATGTAAACTCAGCCCTTGGCTTTCGTGCGGTATGGAGCTTAACGCACCATACCACACAGCACAAGAAGGTTTTTCAGTAACTCGTAATGGCAGCACTATGGAAAGTGCGATACCGCTCATTTTATATAGCGCAAAACTCGTAATCTAGGTGTTTGTAAATAAAAGTCTGTCATTGTCATTATTTAAATAATTATCCACAATGTTCTACTATTGTTTTGGCTAATTATCATTTTCTGCCTCTTTACAGGCTTACCTAATCTGTTTAAGTAAATATAATTCAGATGATTTAAAGGGACAGTAAACCTTGCAATTTGTCTGCATTCTTGCAATTAACTTATATTTTAAATCAAAGGGGTAGATTTATCAAGCAGCGAATGCTGCAATCTACCCCCCAAGTTTCAGGTCTGAAACTTAAATTAAGAAGCAGCGGTCATAAGATACGATAAGGATGATTGACACCCCCTGCTAGCAGCCGATTGGCCGAGAATGCGCAGAGGACAGCATTGCACAAGCATTTCACCAAAAATGCTTGTGCAATGTTAAATGCTGACAGCGTATGCTGTCTGCATTTAGCGATGTCAGACGGACATGATCCACTACATCGGATCATGTCCGTCCAACATATGATAAATCTACCTTAAAATCTTTACCCAGAAAGGATTTTAGCATTTTTATTAGAATTAAAGGTCTTGTTGCTTCCTATCCATCAAAAGTTACTAGTTTTGGGATAAATTGTGCGGCTGCCTCCCAACCATTACACAGCTCTTCATTTTATCAGAACAGTTACAATATTCAGAAACAGAGCAAGCTGAATGAGCAAGACAGACAATTATCATCCCTGCCAATCATTTTTGATTGTACTGTTAATTAGACGAGTTCATTCGGATATTTTGTTAGGATCCAAATGCAGAAGAACGTGGCTGATCGTGGCAATCAGCTCTTTTCTGAGACGGTTTTATTTTTGTTAAAGTTCAGCACACTAAGATCTGGATTTGCACATTTCTACTTACATTCCAATCAATCAGGACTCCTGTGCAAAAATATCAGTGAGATTCTTTTGCTGTACCTTTTTGTAATTCATTCCAATCCATTATCATTATAACATTTTAAAACACTCTAATTAGCAAAGGATATAACAGTAAACTCTAGTTTTACACACATAGGGGCCTATTTAACAAAGGTCTGTCGGACCTGATCCGACAGTGCGGATCAGGTCCGACAGAGCTCGCTGAATGCAGAGAGCAATACGCTCTCTGTATTCAGCATTGCACCAGCAGCTCTTGTGAGCTGCTGGTGCAATGCCGCCCACTGCAGATTTGCGGCCAATCTGCCGCCAGCAGGGGGGTGTCAATCAACCTGATCGTACTCAATCGGGTTGAATTGCGGCAATGTCTGTCCACCTGCTCAAAGCAGTCGGACAGGTTATGGAGCAGCGGTCTTTAGACCGCTGCTTCATAACTGGTGTTTCTGTCAAGCCTGAAACACGGGCCCTCAAGCTCCATCCGGAGCTTGATAAATGGGCCCCATAGAGAACAAAACAAATGTAACCAATAATACTAATTGCGTGCTATTATCAATGTTAAATAATTGTGACTAATTTTATAATAAACTTTTTTTTTTTCAATCTTCAAAAAGTTAATTGCAATCATAAACAAACATTCTAATGATCATAATAAATTTGAGTACCAGTTTCATTGTTTTAATTTACTATTTAAAGTACATTTTTCATTCATGATTCATATACAACATACAATTTTAAATAACTTTCCAATTTACTTCAACTATCAAAATTAATTTTTTTCTCTAAGTATCCTTTGTTGAAGGAGTAGCAATGCACTACTGGGAGCTAGCTGAGCACACCGGGTGAGACAATAACAAGAGGCATATATGAGCAGCCACCAATTAGCAGCTATCTCCCAGTAATGCATTGCTGCTCTTGAGCCTAATTAGGTAATAGGATTAAATTGGAAAGTTGTTTAAAATTGCATGTTCTATCTGAATCATGAAAGAAAGGTTTGGGGTTTTATATCCATTTAAGCAATATGTTAGACAATTGGTTATTAAAGATGCATGAACACTAACATTTTTCTTTTATGATTCAGATAGAGTTTGCAATTTTTTTTTTATATTCTTTTTTTTTAGTATTTTATTTTATTATTTTCAGAAGTCAGTTTTACAATAAACTTAGCATAGATGTCTCATAAAATAAACCAATAAATAGTCCAAGTCTAGATTTTTTTTTGCAAGCATAAAATACTTTAACAAATCATATTACATTCTTCATGTGGTCTCGAGCTGATCTATCTCTTAACCCAAATTTATACATTTTTAAGTTATTCCTGATTACTTCCAACATTTAATTAAACATGTTGTTTTCCTTAACCCTAGGCCAAAAAAATAAAAATAAAAAAAATTATACAACATTGACCAATAAGCCTAGGCATTCCTTTCTATATATAGTCATATATCCCATGTCTAAGTATAACAAAGAAAGTGCATAATCGGGACTTAAATAATTTGCCTATCAGGCAAAGCCTTTAGCATCAGATATCTTACAGAAAAAAAAACCCAACAACCTCTTACTCTTGATCTGTTTTACAATTGATCACACAGGATATATCATATTGCTGCCTGACATTAGTGACCGATTCACTCTCTACAGATTTAATTATGACTTGGTAAGATGTTCATATAGACATCTGCTGAAAACTAAGAAAAAGGTTCTTGCAAACCCACTAGACGGACCAAAGAAACAAAGAGACAAAGCACCAAAACAAAAACAAAAAAACAACAACAACAGCAACAAAAAAAGGGGCATAGAAGATTAGGATACGGCAGGTTACCATAATCCCAACAAAATTAGTTCTGTGTTTCTAAAAGGATATATTAAATGTTCAACCTCAGCAGGGGGAAGGATGACCATTTAGAGAAGAAGACCTTAATCTCATGATCATTATTTAGATTAGTGTCAAATTGTTCTATGATGCATTGTTTCTTCAAACAATTCTTTACTTCTAGAATACTGGGAATTGCTTTTGTTTTCCATTTTTTAAATATAAGGTATCTGGCAGCTAAGATCACTAGATTAATGGTTTTATAGTTATGCTGGTGTTTCCCTATATCAACACAAAGGAAGATTATATTTATCGATGACAAGGTCAGGGAGGAGACACCCAATGAATTAGTAAGCCAATATTGTAACTTAGACCAGAAATGTCTGATTTTTGGGCAATCCCAGAGCATATGCAGAAGGTTAGCTGATGGAAATGAGCATTTCGAACAGGTATTGAAATTAGTGTCCCCACATTTGGACCCTTTATCTGGAGTAAAATAGGTCATGTAGAGTAATTTAACATGTGACTCCCTCCAGGAGGCAGAGAGGGTCACACGAGTAATTTCTTGAATTGATAGAGAAGGTAATCTAAGATCCAGGGATTCCTATAAGATAGGGGGCGCCCTAAAAAGGTACAAGTGTATCAAATCCTAGTATGGTGTTAAATAAATATCAGATCTGTTAAACAGAGATTATAAATCATATAAATAAAATATATCACACACAATGCATAGACAGTTAGTAGTACTCCAATAATTCCAATCATATAAATAAAGAGTCTCTGAGGAGTGAATTAATTTAGGGTAATCTTTAGGCAGCAATCTGTAGAGAACCCGGCCAGGATCCCATAGAGATGATCTACAAAACAGAAAAGAGACAGATGCGCCACATGGCCCAATATTGTTTGTTCAACACAGTAAATATGGTCTAGTTGTGTCAGTGCAAACTCACAATTTAGGGAGCACTCCAATTAGTGCAATAGAAGCAGTCTGGGATCAATCACAGTCACCCAGCAGACCGACCTCTTGGATAGGAAAGGTTAATCTGTGTTGGAAATACAAAGGGACACAAAGGTGCCTATATGGCCTAGTACAGTTTGGACCCAAGAAATAGTGCTGTTTGTAGTTGGTAATATACTCACAATTGGTAAAGCATCTTCAGTGATGCTAATCAGACAGGATGGGATCAATACAGTCACCCAACAGACTATGACAAGGTTCACACAGGAGGCAGTCAGCAGAAGTCCAAAAAGGCCAAAAATGGTCCAAATAATGCACAAGAGCAAGTGTTTTATAAAAATGTAACAAAGTTTACTATTTAAAACTTGTTTTAAATTTTGTGGGCAAAGATAATTTAGAGAATGAGATTCTAGGTTTCTTGTTTTGCCAGATCGTAGTGCCGAGTTGAAAAGGATTATATCCTTCGGCTTAAGGATCAGTGGGGTATTCTAAAGGATATAGAGGATTTTGGGAAGAAGAATCATCTTATAGATAGCTATACATCCAGAGAGGGAGATTCTGCCAGTTTTTAAAGGATTCCTTTATTTTATTGAGCACTGGAGAAATATTCAGGGTATACCAGTTATCAGGGTTAGAGGATATCCTGATACCTAGATACTTAAATGAGTCCTGAACTATACTGAAAGGTATTGCTACCGGTGATTCTTTGCTCTGTTTGATCCAAAGAAGCTCTGACTTTGTGGTGTTAACCCTATAGCCAGAAAAGGATCCACACTGTTCTATTATTAGAAGGAGCTTTGGGATGTTTGTAGAAGTGTTTGACATATAGATTAAAATGTCGTCAGCATAGAGCACTATTTTAAGTTCTTTTCTCTCAATTTGTATTCATTCAAGCTGCTGGCGGATTGAGATAGCAAGGGGTTCAATAGAGAGATTAAAAAGGAGCAGAGAGAGAGGGCACCCCTATCTAGTTCCCCTCTCAAGCACTATGTCCTGCAAAATAGAACCATTCACTAACAGTCTCGTAGAGGCACTTTTATAAAGATTGTTAACAAACAATCATAATGGACAGAGTCAAAGGCTTTTTCAGCATCTATAGAAATAATTGTCCTATCAGGGGTGTCCTCTCCACCCGTCCGTCCCACGTCCTCCCTTGTTTTGAAATAATCTATTGTGAGGAAGACTTCCCTTATTTTAGATGAAGAATTATGTTTCAGCAAGAACCCGGCTTGGTCTTTGTGAATAATAGAGGAAAGAAGGGGTTGGAGCCTTTGCGCTATAATAGAAGTAAGCAGTTTATAATCAGTGTTAAGGAGCGCAATAGGTCTATAGGACTCTTTCCTAGTTGGGTCTTTCCCTTGCTTTAATATTAAACCAGTATGTGAAGAAGCAAAATAAACAGAGGGCTCAATACCTTTTATATATATATATATATATATATATATATACAGTGGGGCAAAATGAGAGAGGCCTGTAATTTTCATCATAGGTATACCTCAACTATGAGAGACAAAATGTAGAAACAAATCCAGACAATAACATTGTCTGATTTGGAAAGAATTTATTTGCAAATTATGGTGGAAAATAAGTATTTGGTCAATATCAAAAGTTCATCTCAATACTTTGTTATATATCCTTTGTTGGCAATGACAGAGGTCAAATGTTTTCTGTAAGTCTTCACAAGGTTGTCACACACTGTTGCTGGTATGTTGGCCCGTTCCTGCATGCAGATATCCTCTAGAGCAGTGATGTTTTGGGGTTGTCGCTGGGCAACACGGACTTTCAACTCCCTCCAAAGGTTTTCTATGGGGTTGAGATCTGGAGACTGGCTAGGCCACTCCAGGTCCTTGAAATGCTTCTTACGAAGCTACTCATTCATTGCCAGGGTGGTGTGTTTGGGATCATTGTCATGCTGAAAGACCAAGCCACGTTTCATCTTCAATGCCCTTGCTGATGGAAGGAGGTTTGCACTCAAAATCTCATGATACATGGCCCCATTCATTCTTTCATGTACATAGATCAGTTGTTCTGTTCCCTTTGCAGAGAAACAGCGCCAAAGCATGATGTTGCCACCCCCATGCTTCACAGTAGATATGGTGTTCTTTGGTTGCAACTCAGCATGCTCTCTCCTCCAAACACGACGAGTTGTGTTTCTACCAAACAGTTCTACTTTGGTTTCATCTGAACATATGACATTCTCCCAATCCACTTCTGGATCATCCAAATGCTCTCTAGCATACTTCAGACGGGCCCGGACATGTACTGGCTTAAGCAGGGGGACACGTCTGGCACTGCAGGATCTGAGTCCCTGGCGGTGTAATGTGTTACTGATGGCAGCCTTTGTTACGTTGGTCCCAGCTCTCTGAGGTCATTCACTAGGTCCCCCCGTGTGGTTCTGGGATGTTTGCTCACCGTTCTTGTGATCATTTTGACCCCACGGGTGAGATCTTGCATGGAGCCCCAGATCGAGGGAGATTATCAGTGATCTTGTATGTCTTCCATTTTCTAATTATTGCTCCCACAGTTGATTTCTTCACACCAAGCTGCTTGCCTATTGCAGATTCAGTCTTCCCAGCCTGGTGCAGGTCTACAATAACGCTTCTGGTGTCCTTCGACAGCTCTTTGGTCTTCACCATAGTGGAGTTTGGAGTGTGACTGTTTGAGGTTGTGGACAGGTGTCTTTTATACTGATAAAATTCAAAAAGGTGCCATTAATACAGGTAATGAGTGGAGGACAGAGGAGCCTCTTAAAGAAGAAGATGCAGGTCTGTGAGAGCCAGAAATCTGGCTTGTTTGTAGGTGACCAAATACTTATTTTCCACCATAATATGCAAATAAATTCTTTCCAAGTCAGACAATGTGATTGTCTGGAATGGTTTCCACATTTTGTCTCTCATAGTTGAGGTATACCTATGATGAAAATTACAGACCTCTCTCATCTTCTTAAGTGGGAGAACTTGCACAATTGGTGGTTGAATAAATACTTTTTTGCCCCACTGTATATATATCATTAAACAAGAGAGTTAAATGTGAGATTATTGAGGGGGATAATATTTTTTACAATTCATTTGGGAGAGCGTCAGGACCCGAGGCTTTATTAGAAGAAAGATTCTGAATTGCAGTAGCAACGTCTAGGTCCAAGATAGGCAAACAAACGGCTAGATTTAGAGTTTTGTCGGTAAGGACCCGCGTAGCTAACGCCGGCTTTTTTCTGGCCGCACCATAAAAATAACTCTGGTATTGAGAGTCCACATAAAGGCTGCGTTAGGCTCCAAAAAAGGAGCGTAGAGCATTTTTAACGCAGCTTCAACTCTCGATACCAGAGTTGCTTACGCAAGCGGCCAGCCTCAAAAACGTGCTCGTGCACGATTCCCCCATAGAAAACAATGGGGCTGTTTGAGCTGAAAAAAAAACCTAACACCTGCAAAAAAGCCGCGTTCAGCTCCTAACGCAGCCCCATTGTTTGCTATGCGTAAACACTTCCTACGTCTGCACCTAACACTCTAACATGTACCCCGAGTCTAAACACCCCTAACCTTACACTTATTAACCCCTAATCTGCCGCCCCCGCTATCGCTGACCCCTGCATATTATTATTAACCCCTAATCTGCCGCTCCGTAAACCGCCGCTACTTACATTATCCCTATGTACCCCTAATCTGCTGCCCTAACATCGCCGACCCCTATATTATATTTATTAACCCCTAATCTGCCCCCCCACAACGTCGCCTCCACCTGCCTACACTTATTAACCCCTAATCTGCCGAGCGGACCTGAGCGCTACTATAATAAAGTTATTAACCCCTAATCCGCCTCACTAACCCTATAATAAATAGTATTAACCCCTAATCTGCCCTCCCTAACATCGCCGACACCTAACTTCAATTATTAACCCCTAATCTGCCGACCGGAGCTCACCGCTATTCTAATAAATGTATTAACCCCTAAAGCTAAGTCTAACCCTAACACTAACACCCCCCTAAATTAAATATAATTTTAATCTAACGAAATTAATTAACTCTTATTAAATAAATTATTCCTATTTAAAGCTAAATACTTACCTGTAAAATAAATCTTAATATAGCTAGAATATAAATTATAATTACATTGTAGCTATTTTAGGATTAATATTTATTTTACAGGCAACTTTGTAATTATTTTAACCATGTACAATAGCTATTAAATAGTTAAGAACTATTTAATAGTTACCTAGTTAAAATAATTACAAAATTACCTGTAAAATAAATCCTAACCTAAGTTACAATTAAACCTAACACTATACTATCATTAAATTAATTAAATAAAATACCTACAATTACCTACAATTAAACCTAACACTACACTATCAATACATTAATTAAATACAATATCTACAAATAACTACAGAGAAATAAACTAACTAAAGTACAAAAAATAAAAAAGAACTAAGTTACAAAAAATAAAAAAATATCTACAAACATAAGAAAAATATTACAACAATTTTAAACTAATTACACCTACTCTAAGCCCCCTAATAAAACAACAAAGCCCCCCAAAATAAAAAATGCCCTACTGTATTCTAAATTACTAAAGTTAAAAGCTCTTTTACCTTACCAGCCCTGAACAGGGCCCTTTGCGGGGCATGCCCCAAGAAGTTCAGCTCTTTTGCCTGTAAAAAAAACATACAATACCCCCCCAACATTACAACCCACCACCCACATACCCCTAATCTAACCCAAACCCCCCTTAAATAAACCTAACACTAAGCCCCTGAAGATCTTCCTACCTTATCTTCACCATACTAGGTTCACCGATCCGTCCTGAAGAGCTCCTCCGATGTCCTGATCCAAGCCCAAGCGGGGGGCTGAAGATGTCCATGATCCGGTAGAAGTCTTCATCCAAGCGGGGCAGAAGAGGTCTTCCATCCGATTGAAGTCTTCATCCAAGCGGGGCAGAAGAGGTCTTCCATCCGATTGAAGTCTTCATCCAGGCGGCATCTTCTATCGACATCCATCTGGAGCGGAGCGGCAGCATCCTGAAGACCTCCGACGCGGAACATCCATCCTGGCCGACGACTGAACGATGAATGACGGTTCCTTTAAATGACGTCATCCAAGATGGCGTCCCTCAAATTCCGATTGGCTGATAGGATTCTATCAGCCAATCGGAATTAAGGTAGGAATATTCTGATTGGCTGATGGAATCAGCCAATCAGAATCAAGTTCAATCTGATTGGCTGATCCAATCAGCCAATCAGATTGAGCTCGCATTCTATTGGCTGTTCCGATCAGCCAATAGAATGCGAGCTAAATCTGATTGGCTGATTCAATCAGCCAATCAGATTTTTCCTACCTTAATTCCGTTTGGCTGATAGAATCCTATCAGTCAATCGGAATTCGAGGGACTCCATCTTGGATGACGTCATTTAAAGGAACCATCATTCGTCTTTCAGTCGTTGGACAGGATGGATGTTCCGCGTCGGAGGTCTTCAGGATGCTGCCGCTCCGCTCCAGATGGATGTCGATAGAAGATGCCGCCTGGATGAAGACTTCAATCGGATGGAAGACCTCTTCTGCCCCGCTTGGATGAAGACTTCAATCGGATGGAAGACCTCTTCTGCCCCGCTTGGATGAAGACTTCTACCGGATCATGGACATCTTCAGCCCCCTGCTTGGGCTTGGATCAGGACATCGGAGGAGCTCTTCAGGACGGATCGGTGAACCTGGTATGGTGAAGATAAGGTAGGAAGATCTTCAGGGGCTTAGTGTTAGGTTTATTTAAGGGGGTTTGGGTTAGATTAGGGGTATGTAGGTGGTGGGTTGTAATGTTGGGGGGGGGGTATTGTATGTTTTTTTTACAGTCAAAAGAGCTGAACTTCTTGGGGCATGCCCCGCAAAGGGCCCTGTTCAGGGCTGGTAAGGTAAAAGAGCTTTTAACTTTAGTTATTTAGAATAGGGTAGGGCATTTTTTATTTTGGGGGGCTTTGTTGTTTTATTAGGGGGCTTAGAGTAGGTGTAATTAGTTTAAAATTGTTGTAATATTTTTCTTATGTTTGTAGATATGTTTTTATTTTTTGTAACTTAGTTCTTTTTTATTTTTTGTACTTTAGTTAGTGTATTTCATTGTAGTTATTTGTAGATATTGTATTTAATTAATGTATTGATAGTGTAGTGTTAGGTTTAATTGTAGGTAATTGTAGGTATTTTATTTAATTAATTTAATGATAGTAATTATAATTTATATTCTAGCTATATTATGATTTATTTTACAGGTAAGTATTTAGTTTTAAATAGGAATAATTTATTTAATAAGAGTTAATTAATTTCGTTAGATTAAAATTATATTTAACTTAGGGGGGTGTTAGTGTTAGGGTTAGACTTAGACTTAGCTTTAGGGGTTAATACATTTATTAGAATAGCGGTGAGCTCCGGTCGGCAGATTAGGGGTTAATAATTGAAGTTAGGTGTCGACGATGTTAGGGAGGGCAGATTAGGGGTTAATACTATTTATTATAGGGTTAGTGAGGCGGATTAGGGGTTAATAACTTTATTATAGTAGCGGTGCGGTCCGCTCGGCAGATTAGGGGTTAATAAGTGTAGGCAGGTGGAGGCGACGTTGAGGGGGGCAGATTAGGGGTTAATAAATATAATATAGGGGTCGGCGGTGTTAGGGGCAGCAGATTAGGGGTACATAAGGATAACGTAGGTGGCGGTCGGCAGATTAGGGGTTAAAAAAATGTAATCGAGTTGCGGCGGGGACCTCGGATTAGGGGTACATAGGTAGTTTATGGGTGTTAGTGTACTTTAGAGTACAGTAGTTAAGAGCTTTATAAACCGGCGTTAGCCCAGAAAGCTCTTAACTACTGACTTTTTTCCTGCGGCTGGAGTTTTGTCATTAGATTTCTAACGCTCACTTCAGACACGACTCTAAATACCGGAGTTAGAAACATCCCATTGAAAAGATAGGATACGCAATTGACGTAAGGGGATCTGCAGTATGGAAAAGTCGCGGCTGAAAAGTGAGCGTTAGACCCTTTTTTGAGTGACTCCAAATACCGGAGGTAGCCTAAAACCAGCGTTAGGAGCCTCTAACGCTGGTTTTCACGGCTAACGCCAAACTCCAAATCTAGGCCAAAGAGTTTTAAGTAAATCGGGAGTTAGGGACGGAACGGGTATTTTATGCCAAATGTCTTCACGTTCAATCTTGTTTGAAACCTTAGAGGAGTATAAAACTTTATAATATTCTGAGAAGACCTTCAGGAGTTCTTCTGATTATTTGAAATGCTTACCTTAAGAACATATAGAATCTATCATAGAAGGGGCTTTATCTCCTTTAACCCCTCTTAAGTTTGCCAGAAGTTTCCCTGTTCTATTTCCATAATGATATAACTTATATTGGAATCTGAGATCCCTCTGAGTAACCCTATATAAAAGAAAGGAATCTCTTTCCCCTAATGCAGAGGTATATCTAGTCCAATATTCTGAGGTTTTCTCATAGATGTATCGGGTATATGCGATTGTGACTGCTCTCAACAGTTCCCGTTCCCTTGCTTTAAGTCTCTTAGACCTAGAAATGCTATATGCAAAAATTCCCCCCCTTGCTGTTTCCCAAAACAGTGCAGAGCGAGAGACATGGTCCTGGTTAAATAAGGTAAACTTCCGGAATTTGGCGTTAAGACAATTTTTAACTTTGGGGTCAGAGGCTAAGTATGAGGAGAAAGAGAAACGAGCGTTCCTATAAATCGAATAGTCTGACTGAAACTCAAGAGTAATCGGAGCTTGGTCAGATATGCTAATTGGCAGGATCCCTGCTAAGACCTTTGATTTACATAATCTTTCATTCAACAAAAAGAGATCTATTCTTGAGAGTGATTTATGTGCCTTAGAAAGGCATGAAAAATCTCTAGAATCAAGGTTTTGAGATCTCAAAATGTCACATACCCTCAGATTGCAACAGAGCCTAATGAATAATTTTGATTCCAAATTGTCTCTCTTAGTTTTGATGGGGACAGGATTCTGTCTCAGCCTATCCAGGGGGTACTGCGGGGCCATGTTAAAGTCACCTCCTAGTATCAAATAACCTTCTGCAAAAGATATAATCTTGTTTTGTAGTGTTTCCCAAACGAAGAGATTAAAAATATTAGGAGCATAAATGTTACAGAGTCTATACATTATATTCGCTATATTCATTTTTACCATTTGGTATCTCCCGTCCTGATCTCTGTCGAAATGCAGCACTTCATAGGATAATTTTTTCCCGAGAAGAATCGCTACACCGCTTTTCCTCTTCAAGCTAGAAGAAAATAAAACTTCCTTGACCCAGGACGATTTAAGTTTGAGAACTTCATCGGGTTTTAAATGGATTTCCTGTAAAAAAGCAATATCAGTGTTAATTTTACTTAAGTGAGATATAATTAGTTTACGTTTGATGGGAGATGTAAGGCCACCTATATTCCAGGAGGTCAGTTTAAAACTACCTGCCGTATCCATCATCTAAAGACACACCCAGATGGGGGAGAAAAAACACAGATATACAATACACCACTTATAAGACAAATAAGAGGGACATTACCCCTAATTCCCTCGTACCCCTTATTCTCAAAGGGACTGGACATCTATGAAAGAAGTCTCAAATATATACATGGTTATATTCGTATTCTGATTTTATCCTGAAGGATATGACTCATCATAAAAATGTTCTGCCTCTTGGGCAGATTCAAAGAAATGTGTATGACTGTCTATCAATAGTTTCAACCTTGCTGGATACAGTAAGGTTGCCTGGAGACCTTGATTTATAAACGTTGTACATATTGGAGCAAGCTCCCTCCTCTTTGCTGCTGTGTCTACAGAAACCTGAAACAGAAGAATTTTAGCATCTGATGTTTACGGAAAGCTTGCAGTAATGTGACTTTATGTTGAAAGTTTAAAACCTTAGCTATAATTGGCCTAGGTCTTCTGTTCATTTTATTCAGTATAGGTGAACCTATCCTATGAGCCCTTTCTAGGACTCTCTGAGGGTGAGATTCTGGGATCTGCAGGAGGTGAGGTAATGTGACTGTTAAGAGTATATCTAGATCCTCATATTGCTTCTCTTCTGAAACCCCTATAACTCTAAAGTTATTTCTTCTTGATCGATTTTCTAAGTCTTCCAGTTTACTCTGTATTTTCAGAAGTGTAGTATTTGTGGCTTCGAGATTAGTATTATGACCCATAGTGAGATATTCAAGATCTGAAATTCTTTGCTCAGCCTCAGAGAGTCTGCGAGCGAATTGTTTTACTTTGTTAGATAGAGATGCAATATCTTGTTTGATCTCATTTTTAAGGATATCAAATGTAGGGGCCAATGCTTCTGAAATATTAGAAACTAATGATTGAATATCTAACGGCTCGGTCACAGATGGAGGGTTAGACATGGGTGATTGTGTAACTGTTGAGGTTTCGAGACCGGCTTTATTCTTCTTATCTCTTTGTCTGCCCGTCATAACTGAGGGTGAGATTTTAGAGTGAATGTGAAGATATTTATCCATATATTGTGATTGATACCAAAATAATGAGAAAAGTGAATTGTGAGAAAGTGATAGCTAGTAAAGAAGAATTTAACGAAGCAGAACCGATTGAGCAGAGAAAAAAACAAAAAAATAAAAGGAAACAGATCAAGCCCTCTAAGCGAGGGGATACGAAGGGTAATATTTACCTTACAAGTAAACCCGTGATTTAAAAGGAGGGGAGTTTAACCCGCTCTATAAAGTGAAAAAAGTGTACCATTTGTGATAGGTGAAATCAGTGTGGCATGGTCATAAGAAAAAAGAAGTGCAACCTGCTAGTGAAAAAGTGAAGTGAGATCAGAAAATTCTCTAGAACAATTATGAGGGAAGACCAAAAAATAAAAAAGTGGGGAATAAATATCCCCCAAGATACCATGCCTAGGATACAGTCTCCACAAGCATCTGCCACATTCAATTGCAACTCAATTCGTAATAATATACAGAGAGCCTGATTATACTTCTGGGAGAGGGGATAATTAAAGCAACTTCTTTTATAGGTATAAATAAAGTGAAAAAGAGAAGGAAGTTATTTCAAGTATACTTATATCTTAAGCCGCCCTATTCACCTTTTCTATGTTGAGAGGGAAGTTCTAATGATGTAAAGCTGGGACTGCCCAATGGTTCTTTACGTTTAACCGATAGTAAGTTACAAAAACGCTGAACCCAATCCAGAAGTATTAATCTGAGTGGGGTTAACACAAAGGGATAAATGGGAGTTTAGGCCAATCATTGAAGTTATCAGGGACCTCTAACAGTAGTGGATTTAGGTTGACAGCTGTAGATTGCAGAGTTAAAGATGGAATTAAATAATACAGCTGACAAAATTCTAAGAATAGTCTCCTAAATCTTTCCTTTCATTTTCCCCTTCTCCCCCCTCTTCTTCCCACTTTCTTGATTCTCTCCTTCCTTCCCCCTTTTTCCCCTTTTTCTTTCTTTTTCCCTTGTTCTCTATCCCTCCAGGGAAAAACATGTAGAGATTACTTTGTCTTAAGAACATATAGAGAAATATGTACACAAACAGAGCCAAGATTGCAAATATCATATGACAATGATGGGAGGGTATTCTATACCATTATGTTCATTTTGTTATATAGTGACCCCAACAAAAAAAGACATAGTCCTTGCTGAGTTTAAAGGGACACTCAGGTCAAATGAAATGTTCATGATTCAGATACAGCATGTCATTTTAAACAACTTTCCAATTTACTTCCATAAAAAAAATGTGCACAGTCTTTTATATTTACACTTTTTGAGTCACCAGCTCCTACTGAGCATGTGCAAGAATTCAGACTATATGCATTTGGGATTGGCTGATTGCTATCACATGGTACAGGGGGAGTGGAAATATACAGAACTTTGAAATGTGTTAGAAAAAAATCTACTACTCATTTGAAATTGAGTAAATGCTATTGTATTGTCTTGTTATCTTGCATTTGTTAAAAATGAAAATCTACTGTGTTTACTTGTCCTTTAAGACAGAGCTTTTCCTTTATAGTTCACACAATCTCAGCGGCAAAAGATGAAATAAGCTCTGTTAATGAGGTAAGTAATGATCCCAATGATAGAGAGTTGTAGGTGGCTTACCTGGGGTTACCGTTCAAGGTGGTCCTTAGAGGATAATTGGTTAGGCGACCATTCACAGAAAGATCACCTTCACCTCTCCTGCACAACAGCCACAGTAGGGATATAGCTCCAGGAACATAGCAAGCCACCCCACATCCAACGGTGGAGCCCCAGAACTGAAAATGGAAAGACACTACTCCTATCAGGTGTATAAGGAGCGGATTCAAACTCTCTGTGGGGGCCTTCAGCCACAGCCCCGGCACAGAGGCCAAGCAAATGCCAAGCAATCCCCCTCTCGGAGCACTCGCCGGCGGTTGAAGTAATAGGGGCCAAACAGGAGCGGCAACCTCCAGATGAGAGATGATCAGCAACCCGGGGTCAAGAACCACGGAAACAGCTTCAGCAGGCGGCCACCCAAGAGGCCAAGCACAGTGACGACACCTCCAGTCCTCTCATGCAGCGCTAATACAGTAGCCCCGGATCACAGAGGGCAGATGATCACTTCATGCTCATTTGACTGCAGCAGTGATGGGAAGATCAATTCCTGCTTTGTAGAAGACGTTCAGCTGCAAGCCTAGCAAAGAGGCAGACCAGACACCGGGACAACCCCCTCTCGCAGCACCGGTGGGAGGGGAAGATAGTCCGGTCCGGTCAGAAGAAGGAGCCTCTGGGAAAAGGTCGGCAGGAGCCCGTAGCTCATAATCAAAGGAGCCGACAGTGCAGGTCGAAGGGGGGGGATAACCACACAGGAGGGAGAGGCCCCTGCGTTCACCCCACAGCTTCCGCAGAGAAGAGTAGCAGGTCAGCAGAAGAGACAGATCCTCCAGTATGGGCACCCTCCGAGGTATAAAGCACAATAGCTAGCTGTAGCTCATACTCCGGCTTCCAGACTGTTTTCTAGATAGAGTGAATATAGAGCTCTGTTTTATGGAGCCTCTATTCAGGGCAATAGACTGGTAAAATTATCAGGTGAGTCCTGGGTGACTCTTGCCAGCCGGAAGCAGCTATACCTTTAGTATTGAAGGCAAAGTAACTCCCCCCTCACACAGCACCCGTGGGAGGGGGGGAAGTACATGAAGCCAACTGGTAGTCTTCGCACTTAACGATGAGGTATTATACAACAAAAATTAGAGATGAGGTGATGTATAATAGGCAATAAAGAGTAGTCAGTCCTTTCAAGCGATGTATCCAACAGCATAGTGAGATGGTGAGGCACTGCTGGGGCTCCGGTAGTGGTGACAGTTAGGCTAAACAAGCTGCCTAAGGTCTAGGGTTTTTCGGCACGAAGGTCCTCCACCAGCAGCTCATGGGGAAACTCAGAGCAGGTGTTTCACCTGACCTTACACACACGCTCCTCCCCCCGGAACCCAGAGTTTGCCATTTTAAACAACTTTCCATTTTACTTCTATTATTTCATCTGCTTTATTCTCTTCATATCCTTTATTAAAAAGCAAACCTAGGTAGGCTAAGGTGCAATGATGCACTATGAGAGGTAGTTTCTGATTGTTGGCTGCACATATACAGGGAGTGCAGAATTATTAGGCAAATGAGTATTTTGACCACATCATCCTCTTTATGCATGTTGTCTTACTCCAAGCTGTATAGGCTCGAAAGCCTACTACCAATTAAGCATATTAGGTGATGTGCATCTCTGTAATGAGAAGGGGTGTGGTCTAATGACATCAACACCCTATATCAGGTGTGCATAATTATTAGGCAACTTCCTTTCCTTTGGCAAAATGGGTCAAAAGAAGGACTTGACAGGCTCAGAAAAGTCAAAAATAGTGAGATATCTTGCAGAGGGATGCAGCACTCTTAAAATTGCAAAGCTTCTGAAGCGTGATCATCGAACAATCAAGCGTTTCATTCAAAATAGTCAACAGGGTCGCAAGAAGCGTGTGGAAAAACCAAGGTGCAAAATAACTGCCCATGAACTGAGAAAAGTCAAGCGTGCAGCTGCCAAGATGCCACTTGCCACCAGTTTGGCCATATTTCAGAGCTGCAACATCACTGGAGTGCCCAAAAGCACAAGGTGTGCAATACTCAGAGACATGGCCAAGGTAAGAAAGGCTGAAAGACGACCACCAATGAACAAGACACACAAGATGAAACGTCAAGACTGGGCCAAGAAATATCTCAAGACTGATTTTTCTAAGGTTTTATGGACTGATGAAATGAGAGTGAGTCTTTATGGGCCAGATGGATGGGCCCGTGGCTGGATTGGTAAAGGGCAGAGAGCTCCAGTCCGACTCAGACGCCAGCAAGGTGGAGGTGGAGTACTGGTTTGGGCTGGTATCATCAAAGATGAGCTTGTGGGGCCTTTTCGGGTTGAGGATGGAGTCAAGCTCAACTCCCAGTCCTACTGCCAGTTTCTGGAAGACACCTTCTTCAAGCAGTGGTACAGGAAGAAGTCTGCATCCTTCAAGAAAAACATGATTTTCATGCAGGACAATGCTCCATCACACGCGTCCAAGTACTCCACAGCGTGGCTTGCAAGAAAGGGTATAAAAGAAGAAAATCTAATTACATGGCCTCCTTGTTCACCTGATCTGAACCCCATTGAGAACCTGTGGTCCATCATCAAATGTGAGATTTACAAGGAGGGAAAACAGTACACCTCTCTGAACAGTGTCTGGGAGGCTGTGGTTGCTGCTGCACGCAATGTTGATGGTGAACAGATCAAAACACTGACAGAATCCATGGATGGCAGGCTTTTGAGTGTCCTTGCAAAGAAAGGTGGCTATATTGGTCACTGATTTGTTTTTGTTTTGTTTTTGAATGTCAGAAATGTATATTTGTGAATGTTGAGATGTTATATTGGTTTCACTGGTAAAAATAAATAATTGAAATGGGTATATATTTGTTTTTTGTTAAGTTGCCTAATAATTATGCACAGTAATAGTCACCTGCACACACAGATATCCCACTAAAATAGCTATAACTAAAAACAAACTAAAAACTACTTCCAAAACTATTCAGCTTTGATATTAATGAGTTTTTTGGGTTCATTGAGAACATGGTTGTTGTTCAATAATAAAATTAATCCTCAAAAATACAACTTGCCTAATAATTCTGCACTCCCTGTATACCTCTTGTAATTAGTTCATTCAATGTGTTCAGCTAGGTTCCAGTAGTGCCATGCTGCTCCTTCAAAAAAGGATACCAATTGAACAAAGCAAATTTAATAATAGAAGTAAATAAAATTTGAAAGTTGTTGAAAATTTTTCTATAGGAATTGTGATTGAAAAATGTTGGGTTTCATGTCCCTTTAAGATGTGAAATGGGCATGAGTCAAAACTTTACAATTTAAAGAAAAGTGTGCAAACAACCAAGAAATACTGCTTGAAAATGCCAGTATGGATTTTGAATATTTCAAGATCGTTGAATCAGAAAAGTAAAAAAAAATATTTTGTGATGGACTGGAATACAGCTTTCCAAATAGTTCCCATGCAAATTACAGGGAATGTTATCATAACACAAATGCATTTGAAAGTTTGTGAGAAGTAGATTATTATAGAGTTTCCTAATGGATTAAAATTACTTTTGTGATTAGTAAAGGGGGCATTAATAAATCAATACAGTTAAAGGGACATAAAACAGGTTGAGATCTGTGCATATCCTTAAAGGGCTAATTAATTAAAACATAGTTTGCATTAAAAAATTGTTTAAAAATTGCTGGGAAGTATTTTAAAATCATTTTCAAAAATAAGCAAAATAAATTACATAGCTAAGCTGCCTGGAGCAGCCAACTCTACCCCCACCCTTATCAGTGTTTAGACACAGGCATTGTATTTCAACTGAGTTCACAACTTCTAGGCATGCTCCAGCAGATAATCCCTATTCACTTTTGCATTCTACCAAAACAACAATAGATATAGATACAGCCATAAAAAGAAATGTGTGGGGGGAGTTAGAGCTTTACAATTCAGAAACTAAAAAGAAAGAGTTAATGGCGAGGCACTGCAGTATAAATTTGCAGGTAAAGTAATTAAAGTACATATTATTATATTTTGTCTCTATCCCAACTTGTTTTATGTCCCTTTAATGCTTAAAGAATCAGTAACAACACAACTGGAAACTATTAACTATAAAATAGAATAACTATATTGTGGATTAAATTATATGATGGCTAGGAAACCAGTAAATTATCTAGAAATGAAACAGATATAGTAATCTAGAACCTAGCTCTATATCAACAACAATTAGGAAAAAGTGACAAGCATTAGATGGGTTCATTTACTAAAATGTAATAAAACTGAAGGCACATCGCATGATGCACTGCTCCGAATGTAGTTTAGGAAGTGTAATATTATGCAGAGCATGCTTGCAGTGTGACCTCTCCCCTCCCAGAGGCCACACAATGTGCTGCACAGTGTATACCAGGCATCCAATCCTATAATTATATTGCGTGTTTCAGTCAGAAGGGAACCATTTAAATACATTTAGCAATAAATCAGTCAATGAAGTGAATAATGAATCCAGGCTACTAATTGTCCAGTGATTTTGTCTTCCCTAATATTTTCCCTTGTAGCAAGAGTAATGTGTGAATTCCAGTACCTCAGGGCTAGACATCCTTTACACTTCTGATTAAGCAAGGTTCACACAATTGTTTACAGAGACCAGTTAAACAATTAAACTCTGACATAAAATAAAAAAACATTTTAAATGATAGTAAACAATTTTAAGTGTAAAGGTCTTTTATGGTTGTAAAGCTATTTCTATATTGTATTAAAGGGATAGTCAAGTCCAAAAAAAACTTTCATGATTTAATAGGGCGTGTAATTTTTAATAACTTCCCAATTTACTTTTATCACCAATTTAGCTTTGTTCTCTTGGTATTCTTAGTTGAAAGCTAAACCTAGGAGGTTCATATGCTAATTTCTTAGACCTTGAAGACTGATTCTAATCTGAATGCATTCCAACTGCTAGAGGGCATTAGTTAATGTGTTTCATATAGATAACATTGAGCTCATGCACGTGAAGTGACCTAGGAGTGAGCACTGATTGGCTAAAATGCAAGTCTGTCAAAAGAACTGATAAAGGGGGCAGTCAGCAGAAGCTTAGATACAAGGTAATTACAGAGGTAAAACATGTATTATTATAACTGTGCTGGTTATGCAAAACTGGGGAATGGGTAATAAAGGGATTATCTTTCTTTTTAAACAACAACATTTCTGGTGTTGACTGTCACTTTATTTTCTGGTTATAAATTATTTTCCTTTGACTAAGCAGCACTGTGTTCAGCAGGTTAATGTTATGTATATAATTGTCATATTCACACTCACCTAGAGTCAAATAGCAGCGTTGTGGCCCATAACGCATAATTTCCCTAACGCAGCCATTACAAGTCTTGTCGTATAGGTGTAACGCAAGCCTTTTAGCCTGTAACGCAACGTCAGTACAGCACTCTTAAAAATCATATTTTCTCATGGGATTCCCATAGCGCCGATATTACAAGTTTTGCGTTCTAGCTAAAAACCTGGCGTTACAGCCTAAAATGACAATATCTGTAACACCATCTAAAGTCAGTAGTTATGAGTGTTAAGCTACAAATCTGTAGCATAAAACTCATAATTAAAGTGTTAAAAAGTGCACTATAATAAATTTATTAACCCTTAATCTGCCGCTCCCGACATCGCCGCCACCAAAAATTTTTATTAACCCCTATTTCGCCACTCCCCGACATCGTCACCACTATACTAAAGTTATTAACCCCTAAACCGCCCCCCTCCCGTATCGCAAACACTATTTAAATATAATTAACCCCTAATCTGCCATCCGCCCACATCACCCCCGCTATAATAAAGTTATTAAGCCATAAACTGCAAGCCACTAAAATAAACCTATTAACTCCTAAACCAAAAGCCCCACAATGAAATATACTAAATAAATCTATTAACCCCTAAACCGAAAGCCCCCCACAACAAAATATACAAAATAAAATTATTAACCCCTAAACCTAACGCCCCCTAACTTTAGATTAAAATTACAATTTCCCTATTTTAAATTAAATTAAAATTTACCCGTGAAATTAAAAGAACATGTTTAAACTAACATTTAAAGGGACAGTCTAGTCCAAAATACACTTTCATGATTCAGATAGAGAATATAATTTTAAACTATTTTCAAATTTACTTTTATCACCAATTTTGCTTTGTTCTCTTGGTATTCCTAGTTGAAAGATAAACCTAAGCGGTTCTTATGCAAATTTCTAAGCCCTTGAAGGCCACTTCTTCTCTCAGGGAATTTTGACAGTTTTCACCACTAGAAGGTGTTAGTTCATGTGTGTCATATAGATAACACTGTGCTCACGCACGTGGAGTTCAGGTGAGCCAGTTCTGATTGGCTAACATGAATGTCTGTCAAAAGAACTGAAATAAGGGGGCAGTTTGCAGAGGATTAGATACAAGATAATCATAGAGGTAAAAAGTATATTAATATAACTGTGTTGGTTGTGCAAAACTAGGAAATGGGTAATAAAGGGATTATCTATCTTTTGATACAATAAAAATTCTGGTGTAGACTGTCCCTTTAAACTAATATAATTATTAAACTAATATTAAACTAATTACCAATTAAAATAAAATAAACTACACATTAAAGAAATCCTAACACTACTCTAAAAATTACAAACTATCGGCTAGATTACGAGTTGTGCGTTGGGGTAAAAAAGCAGCGTTAAGAGATCCTAACGCTGCTTTTTTTCGCCCGCTGGTATTACGAGTCTTGCAGGTTTAGGGGCACAGCACACTTCTTTGGCCTTACCGCAAAACCACTTACGTAAACTTCGTAAAGTCTCTTTTCTATGGGACTTCCATAGCACCGGTATTACGAGTCTGTTCCGGGAGGCCAAAAAGTGAGCGGTACACCCTACCCTGTCAAGAGTCCTAACGTATTTAAAAGTCAGTAGTTAAGAGTTTTATGGTACAACGCTGTAACAAAAAAATCATAACTAAAGTACTAAAAAGTACACTAACACCCATAAACTACCTCTTAACCCCTAAACCGAGGCCCTCCCGCATCGCAAACACTATAATAACAATTTTAACCACTAATCTGCCGCTCCGGACCCTGCCCCCACCTACATTATATTTATGAACCCCTAATCTGCTGCCCCCACCATCGCCAACACCTACATTATATTTATTAACCACTAATCTGCCGCCCCCAATGTCGCCGCAACCTACCTACACTTTTTAACCCCTAATCAGCCAATAGAATGCGAGCTCAATCTGATTGGCTGATTGGATCAGCCAATCGGATTGAACTTGATTCTGATTGGCTGATTCCATCAGCCAATCAGAATTTTCCTACCTTAATTCCGATTGGCTGATAGAATCCTATCAGCCAATCGGAATTCGACGGACACTATCTTGGATGACGTCATTTAAAGGAACCGTCATTCGGCGAGTAGGCGTCGGTAGAAGAGGTTGGATCCGCGTCGGCTGGAAGATGATGGCTCCGGAAGAAAGAAGATTGAAGATGCCGTTGATAGAAGACTTCAGCCGGATCATGGACCTCTTCAGCTCCCGCTTGGATGAAGACTTCAGCCGGATCATGGACATCTTCAGCCCCATGCTTGGGCTTGGGTCAAGACATCGGAGCCAGGACGGATCGGTGTGATACCCGGCGAGGTAAAGATAAGGTAGGAAGATCTTCAGGGGCTTAGTGTTAGGTTTATTTAAGGGGGGTTTGGGTTAGATTAGGGGTATGTGGGTGGTGGGTTGTAATGTTGGGGGGGTATTGTATCTGTTTTTTTTACAGGCAAAAGAGCTGAATTCTTTGGGGCATGCCCCGCAAAGGGCCCTTTTCAGGGCTGGTAAGGTAAAAGAGCTTTGAACTTCTTTAATTTAGAATAGGGTAGGGCATTTTTTTATTTTGGGGGTCTTTGTTTTTTTATTAGGGGGCTTAGAGTAGGTATAATTAGTTTAAAATTGTTGTAATATTTTTCTAATGTTTGTAAATATTTTTTTATTTTTTGTAACTTAGTTCTTTTTTATTTTTTGTACTTTAGTTAGTTTATTTCATTGTATTTATTTGTAGATATTGTATTTAATTAATTTATTGATAGTGTAGTGTTAGGTTTAATTGTAGATAATTGTAGGTAGTTTATTTAATTTATTTCTTGATAGTGTAGTGTTAGGTTTAATTGTAGATAATTGTAGGTATTGTATTTAATTAATTTATTGATAGTGTTGTGTTAGGTTTAATTGTAACTTAGGTTAGGATTTATTTTACAGGTAATTTGTAATTATTTTAACTAGGTAACTATTTAATAGTTATTAACTATTTAATAGCTATTGTACCTGGTTAAAATAATTGAAAAGTTGCCTGTAAAATAAATATTAATCCTAAAATAGCTACAATATAATTATAATTTATATTGTAGCTATATTAGGGTTTATTTTACAGGTAAGTATTTAGCTTTAAATAGGAATAATTTATTTAATAAGAGTTAATTTATTTTGTTAGATTTAAATTATATTTAACTTAGGGGGGTGTTAGGGTTAGGGTTAGACTTAGCTTTAGGGGTTAATACATTTATTATAGTAGCGGTGAGATCCGGTCGGCAGATTAGGGGTTAATAATTGTAGGTAGATGGAGGCGACGTTGGGGGCGGCAGATTAGGGGTTAATAAATATAATATAGGGGTCGGCGATGTTAGGGGCAGCAGGTTAGGGGTACATAGGGATAACGTAGCTGGCGGCAGTGTACGGAGCGGCAGATTAGGGGTTAAAAAATTTTAATAGAGTGGCGGCGATGTGGGGGGACCTCGGTTTAGGGGTACATAGGTAGTTTATGGGTGTTAGTGTACTTTAGAGCACAGTAGTTAAGAGCTTTATAAACCGGCGTTAGCCCAGAAAGCTCTTAACTACTGACTTTTTCTGCGGCTGGAGTTTTGTCGTTAGATTTCTAACGCTCACTTCAGCCACGACTCTAAATACCGGCGTTAGAAAGATCCCATTGAAAAGATAGGATACGCAAATGTCATAAAGGGATCTGCGGTATGGAAAAGTTGCGGCTGCAAAGTGAGCGTTAGACCCTTTCCTGACTGACTCCAAATACCAGTGGGCGGTAAAAACCAGCGTTAGGACCCTCTAATGCTGGTTTTGACGGCTACCGCCCAACTCTAAATCTAGGCCTTAGAGTTTATTTTTATTTTACAGGCAAGTTTGTATTTATTTTAACTAGGTAGAATAGTTATTAAATAGTTATTAACTATTTAATAACTTCCTAGTTAAAATAAAGACAAATTTACCTGTAAAATAAAACCTAACCTAAGTTACACTAACACCTAACATTACAATATAATTAAATAAATTAACTAAATTAAATACAATTACCTAAATTAAATTAGCTAAAGTACAAAAACAAACAAACGCTAAATTACAGAAAATAATAAACAAATTACAGATATTTAAACTGATTACACCTAATCTAATAGCCCTATTAAAATAAAAAAGCCCCCCAAAATAAAAAAAAACCCTAGCCTAAACTAAGCTTCCACTAGCCCTTAAAAGGGCCTTTTGCGGGGCATTGCCCCAAAGTAATCAGCTCTTTTACCTGTAAAAAAAAATACAAACAACTCCCACAACAGTAAAACTCACCACCCACACAATTAGCCCCCCAAATAAAATACTATCTAAAAAAACCTAAGCTCCCCATTGCCTTGAAAAGGGCATTTGGATGGGCATTGCCCTTAAAAGGGCAGTTAGTAGTGATGTCGCGGACATAAAAATTTGGGTTCGTGAACAGAGAACGCAAACTTACGAAAAAGTTTGCGAAAGGGCGAACCGGGCGAACCGCCATATACTTCAATAGGCAGGCGAATTTTAAAACCCAAAGGACTGTTTCTGGCCACAATAGTGATGGAAAAGTTGTTTCAAGGGGACTAACACCTGGACTGTGGCATGCCGGTGGGGGATCCATGGCAAAACTCCCATAGAAAATTACATAGTTGATGCAGAGTCTGGTTTTAATCCCTAAAGGGCATAAATCACCTAACATTCCTAAATTGTTTGGAATAACGTGCTTTAAAACATCAGGTATGATGTTGTATCGATCAGGTAGTGTAAGGGTTACGCCCGCTTCACAGTGACAGACCAAACTCCCTGTTTAACGCACCGCAAACAACCGCAGACAGTCCATTTGCACAACCACAAACTCCCCATTTGCACAAGGTTGGATACCAAGCTAGCCATGTCCCGTTCCTTGTTCTCACTGATGTCATTGAAGGTCTCTTCCTCCACCCAGCCACGTACAACACCAAGGGTCCCCGAAAGGTGACAACAAGCCCCCTGGGACGCCTGCTGTGTTTGGTCTTTCTCCTCCTCAAAGCCACCTTCCTCCTCTGACTCCTCTTCTTCAGACTCCTCTCTCTGCATTGCCTCTCTCTGCATTATTATAAGGTGTGTTAAGTAGTACTATTCCTATCAGTTTAATCCCTGTTACATCCCCTATCAGGGGACGTGTATATGGCATCGATTTTAGGAACCGAGAGATGGAAAAAGATGCTTGGTCGGTCCTCCTACTTCAAATTTGGGGCACTGCGCATGCAATCTAATGTGCCACCAGATAGGAGTGGTGTGTTAAGTAGTACTATTCTTATCAGTTTAATCCCTGTTACGTCCCCTATCAGGGGACGTGTATATGGCATCGATTTTAGGAACCGGGAGATGGAAAAAGATGCTTGGTCGGTCCTCCTACTTCAAATTTGGGGCACTGCTCATGCAATCTAATGTGCCACCAGATAGGAGTGGTGTGTTAAGTAATACTATTCATATCAGTTTAATCCCTGTTACGTCCTCTATCAGGGGACGTGTATATGGCATCGATTTCTAGCGGGCACCTACGTGACATCCACGGACGCATCGTCATCATCAACCGCTTAACTTGTATCTGACAACTCAACAAAGGAAGCAGCAGCGGGTACAACATCATCATCACACCGTACGTCCATGTGTGTAATGCTGCCTGACTGAGACATATCCCTGTTATCTACATCCTCTGGCAATAATGGTTGCACATCACTATCACTCATTTCTTCCAATTGATGTGTAAATAACTCCTCTGACAGATCAAGTGAAGCGGCTGTGGTGCTAGTGTTGGTGGTGGCGGCAGGCGGGCGAGTGGTAACTTGAGAGGTGCCCGAAGCTAAGCTGGAGGAGGATGGTGCGTCAAGGTTCCGAGCGGAAGCTGTAGAAGATTGGGTGTCCTGTGTTAGCCAGTCAACTATGTCCTCAGAATGGTTCGAGTTCGGGGTACGTGGCCTCTGAACACTGGGCATTATTCTAGGGCCAAAGGGAATCATGGCACCACCAACACAATGGCCCCTGTGGGGTGGCCTGCCTATGCCTGTCATTTTTTTTTCGATTAGTGGTACTATGCGTGCAAGCTACTGTGACAACAGATATGAGTGTCACTGTGCACTGGCAGAAGTTGGCAGAGTAGACGCTGTAGGCCTGACACACACGCTTGCAGACAACTAACTGCTATTCAATCTATTACAGTCAAAATTGTATTTTTTTTTTAAATGTACACTACTGTTACACCAGATATGAGTTGCACTGGGGTGACACTGTGCCTTGGCAGGCAGGCACTGAAACGCACACGTGTGAAGGAAACTCACTGCTATTATTTAACACAGTCAAAAAATAGTTTTTTTTTTTAAATGTACACTATTGTTACACCAGATATGAGTTGCACTGGGGTGACACTGTGCCCTGGCAGGCAGGCACTGAAACGCACACGTGTGAAGGAAACTGACTGCTATTATTTAACAAAGTCAAAAAAGTGTTGTTTTTTTTAAATCTACACTACTGTTACACCAGATATGAGTTGCACTGGGGTGACACTGTGCCCTGGCAGGCAGGCACTCAAACGCACACGTGTGAAGGAAACTGACTGCTATTATTTAACACAGTCAAAAAAGTGTTGTTTTTTTTAAATGTACACTACTGTTACACCAGATATGAGTTGCACTGGGGTGACACTGTGCCCTGGCAGGCAGGCACTGAAATGCACACGTGTGAAGGAAACTGACTGCTATTATTTAACACAGTCAAAAAAGTGTTGTTTTTTTAAATCTACACTACTGTTACACCAGATATGAGTTGCACTGGGGTGACACTGTGCCTTGGCAGGCAGGCACTGAAACGCACACGTGTGAAGGAAACTCACTGCTATTATTTAACACAGTCAAAAAAGTGTTGTTTTTTTTAAATGTACACTACTGTTACACCAGATATGAGTTGCACTGGGGTGACACTGTGCCCTGGCAGGCAGGCACTGAAATGCACACGTGTGAAGGAAACTGACTGCTATTATTTAACACAGTCAAAAAAGTGTTGTTTTTTTAAATCTACACTACTGTTACACCAAATATGAGTGGTGGCACTGGGCAAGTGGGCACAGTATACGCTGTGAGCCAGACACACACGCTGGCAGACAGGCAACTGCAATTAGATTACACAGGAAAAAAAAAAAAAAGCAGACTGATGTTCTAGCCCTAAAAAGGGCTTTTTGGGGTGCTGTTCTTACAGCAGAGATCAGATGAGTCCTTCAGGACTGTAGTGGACACTGAATACACTAGCCTAGCTATCGATTTCCCTATTAAATCAGCAGCTGCTACACTGTCCCTCCTCTCACTAAGAATGCAGCTTCCGAATGAAGCTAAAATGGATGCTGTCCAGGAGGTAGGAGGGTCTGAGAGGGAGGGTCTGCTGCTGATTGGCTGGAATGTGTCTGCTGACTGTGAGGTACAGGGTCAAAATATTACTCAATGATGCCGAATAGGGGGCGGATCGAACATCGCATATGTTCGCCCACCGCGGCGAATGCGAACAAGCTATGTTCACTGGGAACTATTCGCCGGCGAACTATTCGCGACATCACTAGCAGTTAGCTCTTTTGTCGCCCAAACCCTAACCTAAAAATAAAACCCACCCAATACACCATTAAAAAAACACTGAACCCCCTGAAGATTGAGTTACTGGGAGACGTCTTCATCCAAGCTGGGCCAAAGTCCTCAATGAAGCCAGGAGAAGTCTTCATCCAAGCCAAGCGAAGTGGTCCTCCAGACGGGCAGAAGTCTTCATCCAGACGGCATCTTCAATCTTCATCCATCCGGCGCGGAGCGGGTCAATCTTCAAGACATCCGACTCGGAGCATCCTCTTCAACCGGAGTCTTCTCACTGAATGAAGGTACCTTTAAGTAACGTCATCCAAGATGACGTCCCTTAGATTCCGATTGGCTGATAGAATTCTATCAACCAATCGGAATTAAGGTAGAAAAAATCCTATTGGCTGATGCAATCAGCCAATAGGATTGAAGATCAATCCTATTGGCTGATTGGATCAGCCAATAGGATTGAGTTTGCATTCTATCGGCTGTTGCAATCAGCCAATAGAATGCAAGTTCAATCCTATTGGCTGATTGGATCAGCCAATAGGATTTTTTCTACCTTAATTCCGATTGGCTGATAGAATTCTATCAGCCAATCGGAATCTAAGGGACGCCATCTTGGATGACGTTACTTAAAGGTACCGTCATTCAGTAAGAATACTCCAGATGAAGAGGATGCTCCTCGTCGGATGTCTTGAAGATGGGCCCGCTCCGCGCCGGATGGATGAAGATAGAAGATGCAGTCTGGATGAAGACTTCTGCCCGTCTGGAGGACCACTTCGCCCAGCTTGGATGAAGACTTCTCCCGGCTTCGTTGAGGACTTTGGCCCGGCTTGGATGAAGACATCTCCCGGTAAGTCGATCTTCAAGGGGTTAGTGTTAGGTTTTTTTAAGGGTGTATTGGGTGGGTTTTATTTTTAGGTTAGGGTTTGGACGGCAAAAGAGCTAACTGCCCTTTTAAGGACAATGCCCATCCAAATGCCCTTTTTTAGATAGTATTTTATTTGTGGGGTTGGTTGTGTGGGTGGTGGGTTTTAGTGTTGGGGGGTTGTTTGTATTTTTTTTTTACAGGTAAAAGAGCTGATTACTTTGGGGCAATGCCCCACAAAAGACCCTTTTAAGGGCTATTGGTAGTTTAGTTTAGGCTAGGGTGTTTTTATTTTGGGGGGGCTTTTTTTTATTTTAATAGGGCTATTAGATTAGGTGTAATTAGTTTCAATATCCGCAATTTGTTTATTATTTTCTGTAATTTAGTGGGGTTTTTGTTGTGCTTTAGCTAATTTAATTTAATTTAGGTAATTGTATTTAATTTAGTTAATTTATTTAATTATATTGTAGTGTTACTTAGGTTAGGTTTTATTTTACAGGTAAATTTGTCTTTATTTTAACTAGGTAGTTATTAAATAGTAATAACTATTTAATAACTATTCTACCTAGTTAAAATAAATACAAACTTGCCTGTAAAATAAAAATAAACCCTAAGATAGCTACAATGTAACTATTAGTTATATTGTAGCTAACTTAGGGTCTATTTTATAGGTAAGTATTTAGTTTTAAATAGGAATAATTTAATTAATGATAGGAATATATTTTTTTAGATTTATTTAAATTATATTTAAGTTAGGGGGTGTTAGGGTTAGGGTTAGACTTAGGTTTAGGGGTTAATAACTTTAATATAGTGGCGGCGACGTTGGGGGCAGCAGATTAGGGGTTAATAAATGTAGGTAGGTGGCGGCGATGTTAGGGATGGCAGATTAGGGGTTATTAATATTTAACTTATGTTTGCAAGGCGGAAGTGCAGAGGTTTAGGGGTTAATATGTTTATTATAGTGGTGGCGACGTTGGTGCGGCAGATTAGGGGTTAAAAAGTGTAGGTAGGTTGCGGCAACATTGGGGGTGGCAGATAAGGGGTTAATAAATATAATGTAGGTGTCGGCGATGTTGGGGCAGCAGATTAGGGGTTCATAACTATAATGTAGGTGGCGGTGGTGTTCAGAGCGGCAGATTAGGGGTTAATAATATAATGTAGGTAGAAGCAATTCAAAAATCCAGCACTTCAATCCTTAATAGGGTGCATACTGCAGTAGGATTACTGCAAAAATCCTCAAAGTAATATAGAACAAAAGTAGCAGACGCACCACAAAGTCCTTATGCAGAGGTTCTCTTTATTGTCACAAACTGGGAGCCAGGAAAGCAGAACAACGTTTCGGGCTACAAACCCTTATTCATGTTCAATGTAGGTGTCGGTGAATGATTTCGGGGGCGGAAGATTAGGGGTTAGGTGTAGACATAACTTTTATTTCCCCATAGGAATCAATGGGGCTGCGTTCCTGAGTTTTACGCTGCTTTTTTGTAGGTGTTAGACTTTTTTTTCAGCCGGGTCTCCCCGTTGATACCTATGGGGAAATAGTGCATGAACACGTACGACCAGCTCACCGCTGACTTAAGCAGCGCTGGTATTGGAGTGCGATAATGAGCAAAATTTTGCTTAACGCTCACTTCTTGTCTTTTAACAACGGGTTTCTGTAAACTCGTAATACCAGCGCTGCATGTAAGTGAGCGGTGAGGGAAAACTGCTCGTTAGCACCGCACAGCCTCTAAAGCAAAACTCGTAATCTAGGTATATCTATTTACAACAACAAAAATACTAAGTTACAAAAAAATAACAAACACTAAATTACGGAAAATAACAAACTAAATTATCCAAAATAAAAAAGAATTACACCTAATCTAATAGTGTATGTAGAAAAGAAAGAGGCGCACATGTGTGTATCGGTATCGACAAGGTGTGCACAAACTGCTGATGTTCTTTGCACAGGGTACTCACAAAGCGTCTAAGCACACCAGTGTGCTTGTGGAAGCAGGCTGGTAATCAGAGCTGACCAGCTGGCTCACTCCGGTGATGCAACTCTCCTCAATATGGCAAGGTTCTGGTAGTGGCTTGCTTAGAAATTAAACTTTCTGGAGACAGGTTCCGTAATATAGCTTACACTTTTATTGCAGGTGTCACATATACACCTCAAAATGTCCAGGTTTAAAAACAAGCAAGGTTAAAAACAGTATGTACAGATTGCTACGCGTTTCTCGGCTCTCCTGGCCGTTTCATCAGGCACCTAATCTAATAGCCCTATCAAAATAAAGAGCCCACTCCCCAAAAAAAACCCTAGCCTACAATATACTACCCATAAAAGGGCCTTTTGTGGGGCATTGCCCCAAAGATATCAGCTCTTTTACCTATAAAATAAAATACAAAGACCCCCCAACAGTAAAACCCACCACCCAACCAACCCCCCAAAATAAAAACTTAAATCTAAAAAAACATAAGCTACCCATTGCCCTGAAAAGGGGATTTTTATGGCCATTGCCCTTAAAAGGGCATTTAGCTCATTTACTGCCCAGACCCTAAACTAAAAAATAAAACCCACCAAATAAACCCTTAAAAAAGCCTAACACTTTCCCTCTGACTATCCACTTACAGTATTTGAAGTCCTGCTTGAACGATCTTCATCCCGGAGTTGAAGTCCTAATCCAGGTGGCAAGAAGTCTTCATCCAGATGGCCTCTAAAAACTTCATCCCGGCGGCAAAGTCCTGATCCAAGTGGCGAGAAGTCTTCATCCAGGCGGCCTCTTCAATCTTCATCCAGGCGGCATCTTCTATCTTGATCCTGGAGGCGCAGGGCAATCCTGAAGACATCCGGCACGGAGCATCCTCTTCATACGGTCACCACCGTATACTAAATCTTAAATGCAAGGGACGCAATTCAAGATGGCGTCCCTTGCATTCCTATTGGCTGAAAAATTTGAATCCGCCAATAGAATGAGAGCTGCTAAGATTCTCTTGGCTGTTCAAATCAGCCAATAGGATTTAAGCAGCTCTCATTCTATTGGATGATTCAGTCCTGATAAAAGGGGCCTCTTCAATCTTCATCCAGGCGACCGTATGGAAAGGATGCTCTGCGCCGGATGTCTTTAGGATGGACCCACTCCGTGCCTTCGGGATCAAGATAGAAGATGCAGCCTGGATGAAGATTGAAGAGGCCGCTTGTATCAGGACTTCGCCTCCGTGAAGAAGATTGAAGAGGCTGCCTGGATGAAGACTTCTCGCCGCCTGGATTAGGACTTCAACTCCAGGATGAAGATCGTTCAAGCAGGACTTCAAAAACTATAAGTGGATCGTCAGGGGGTTAGTGTTAGGCTTTTTAAGGGTTTATTGGGTGGGTTTTATTTTTTGGTTTAGGGTCTGGGCAGTAAAAGAGCTAAATACCCTTTTAAGGGCAATGGGTAGCTTAGGTTTTTTTATATAGTTTTTTTTAAATTTTGTGGGTTGGGGGGGGTTGTAATGTTAGTGGGTCTTTGTAATTTTTTTTCCACTAAAAGATCTGCTAGCTTTAGGGCAATGCCCTACAAAAGGCCCTTTTAAAGGCCATTGGTATTTTATTCTAGATTAGGTTTTTTATTTTAGGGGTGTTTTTTTATGTGTATTAGAATAGGAATATTTTTCTTATTTTTGATAATTTGTTATTTTGTGCAATGTATATTTTTAGGGGGTGGTTTTTTTTTTAGCAAAAGAGCTGTTTAAATTAGGGAAATGCCCTAAGGCCCTTTTAAACTTAGTAGTTTGGGGGGTGGTGGTTTGTATAGTGTTATATTTTTAGGGGGTGTTTGTATATTTTTTGGAGCAAAAGAGCTGTTTAACTCAGGGCATAGCCCTTTAAAAGGCCTTTTTAAGGGCCCCCAAAAGGCCCTTTTAAGGGCCCTTGGTAGTTTGGTGGGTGGGGGTTTGTACAGTGTTAGGGGGTGTTTGTATTTTTTTGGAGCAAAAGAGCTGTTTAACTCAGGGCAATGCTTTACAAAATGCCCTTTTAAAGGCCCCCACAAAGGCCCTTGGTAGTTTATTCTAAATTAGGCTTTTTTATTTTGGGGTGTTTTTTTAAAAAAAAGGGTATTAGAATAGGAATAATCTTTATTTTTTTGGATAATTTAGTTTTTTTTTGTTTTTTGTAATGGTAGTTTTTTTAATTTTTTTGTAATGGTAGGTTTTAGTGTAAGGCAGGTTAGGTTTTATTTCACAGATAAGTTTGTATTTATTTTAAATAAGTAGTTATTAAATAGTTAATAACTATTTACTAACTAGTCTACCTAGTTAAAATAAATACAAACTTACCTGTGAAATAAAAATAAAACCTAAGCTAACTACAATGTAACTATTAGTTATATTGTAGCTAGCTTAGATTTTATTTCACAGGTAAGTAAGTATTTAGTTTTAAATAGGTATTATTTAGTTAATAATTGTTAATTTAATTTAAATCTAATTTCATTATGTTAGGGGTAGGGTTACGTTAGGGTTAGGTTTAGGGGTTAATATAGTTTAATTTAGGTTGTTGCTATGTGGGGGGCTGGTGGTTTAGGGGTTAATAGCCCTTTAAAATGCCCTTTTAAGGGCCCCCCAAAAGGCCCTTTTAAGGGCCCTTGGTAGTTTGGTGGGTGGGGGTTTGTATAGTGTTAGGGGGTGTTTGTATTTTTTGGAGCAAAAGAGCTATTTAAATCAGGGCAATGCCCTACAAAATGCCCTTTTAAAGGCCCCCAAAGGCCCTTTTAAGGGCTCTTTGTAGTTTATTCTAAATTAGGCTTTTTTATTTTAGGGTGTTTTTTTTTTTTAAAGGGTATTAGAATAGGAATAATCTTTATTTTTTTGGAAAATTTTGTTTTGTTTTTTGTAATGGAAGGTTTTTTAATTTTTTTTTTGTAATAGTAGGTTTTAGTGTAAGGCAGGTTAGGTTTTATTTTACAGCTAAGTTTGTATTTATTTTAAATAAGTAGTTATTAAATAGTTAATAACTATTTACTAACTAGTCTACCTAGTTAAAATAAATACAAACTTACCTGCGAAATACAAATAAGACCTAAGCTAGCTACAATGTAACTAATAGTTATATTGTAGCTAGCTTAGGTTTTATTTCACAGGTAAGTAAGTATTTAGTTTTAAATAGGTATTATTTAGTTAATAATTGTTAATTTAATTTAGATCTAATTTCATTATGTTAGGGATAGGTTTACGTTAGGGTTAGGCTTAGGGGTTAATATAGTTTAATTTAGATTGTTGCTATGTGGGGGGCTGGTGGTTTAGGGGTTAATAGGTTTATTTAGTGGTAGTGATGTGGGAGGCCAGAGGTTTAGGGATTTAATAGTTAAAAGATGGGATGTATATCCTGCGCAGAAAACAGATGTGGGGAAAGGGGATAGGGAATACCTCTAGCTCTCCTCAGCGGGTACCCTAGTGTACCCAATGTAAAGATAAAACGATAGGGAGTGGAGGTGAGCGCCAAAGTAGGCTGAGGAAGGGGAAGGGGACACCTATTAGGCTGATAGAATAGTGCCCACGATGTGGGTTCTCTTAATGTAGGTTGTGGAGTGAATGTGCAAAGATGTTTATAATAGCGTTTATAAAATGGTTATATAAAGTATAAAATGTATAAAAATGTTTATTCCACACAGTTGATTAAAATGTCGGTGATCTTCTTATAAAACATACACAGTCATAAAAAATCATGGATCCATGTTACAATAACGCAATGATGAAAATAACATAAAAACAAAAATAAAAATACACAATAAAAATAAGCTGATACACTTAAAAACGTTTGGCAAAGGGCGACCTAATAGGCCAAGTGTCCTATTTTGGAAGGTACACCTTGGTACAGTCCAGATAATGATGAATGTTCTTATGGTTGTATATAGTTGGTCTTTATCCAAACAGAAAACAATGTGACAAAAGTGTCTTTATCAATATCCAATTCTGAAAAGATCCCAAAAAAATGTGTCCTGTGCTTGAAAAAATGCAAACAAATGTAAAAATGTGAAAAACAATGTGATCACTTGATGTGAAAAAATAAGAAAAATTTTGAAAAATTAAGGAAGTTAGTGGCCTTGCAAAAAATACATAATGTGGGAGTCCTCAAACAAGTGTAGCAAAATGTAAGTTTTTCAAAAATAAATCCAAAGTGTCCAATGTGATGTAGTGATTTCTGTGCAATGAAGTAGTCGCTCAGTATGATGCGATAAAAAACAAATAAACTGTGAAAAAACCTGGATTATCTGGAAGGAAATCTCACATTTTTACATTTGTTTGCATTTTTTCAAGCACAGGACACATTTTTTTGGGATCTTTTCAGAATTGGATATTGATAAAGACACTTACTTTTGTCACATTGTTTTCTGTTTGGATAAAGACCAACTATATACAACCATAAGAACATTCATCATTATCTGGACTGTACCAAGGTGTACCTTCCAAAATAGGACACTTGGCCTATTAGGTCACCCTTTGCCAAACGTTTTTAAGTGTATCAGCTTATTTTTATTGTGTATTTTTATTTTTGTTTTTATGTTATTTTCATCATTGCGTTATTGTAACATGGATCCATGATTTTTTATGACTGTGTATGTTTTATAAGAAGATCACCGTCATTTTAATCAACTTTGCACATTCACTCCACAACCTACATTAAGAGAACCCACATCGTGGGCACTATTCTATCAGCCTAATAGGTGTCCCCTTCCCCTTTCTCAGCCTACTTTGGCGCTCACCTCCACTCCCTATCGTTTAGGGATTTAATAGCTTTATTTCGGTGGTGGCGATATCGGGAGTGGTGGAATAGGGGTTAATAACTTTAATATAGTTGCAGCGATGTTGGGGAGCAGCGGAATAGGGGTTAATAACTTTAGTATAGTATCAGCGATATTGGGAGCAGCAGATTAGGGGTTAATAATTTAATTTAGGTGGCGGCGAAATCGGGCGCGGCAGATTAGGGGTTAATAACTGTAGGCAGGCGTAGGCAATGTCAGGGGCAGCAGATTAGGGGTGTTTAGACTCGGGTTTATGTTAGGGTGTTAGGTTTAAACTTTCATTCTTTCATGTAATTGGCAAGAGTCCATGAGCTAGTGACGTATGGGATATACAACCCTACCAGGAGGGGCAAAGTTTCCCAAACCTCAAAATGCCTATAAATACACCCCTCACCACACCCACAATTCAGTTTTACAAACTTTGCCTCCTATGGAGGTGGTGAAGTAAGTTTGTGCTAAGATTTCTATGTTGATATGCGCTTCTCAGCATTGTTGAATTCCGATTCCTCTCAGAGTACAGCGAATGTCAGAGGGACGTGAAGGGAGTATCACTTATTGAATATGATGATTTCCCTAACGGGGGTCTATTTCATAGGTTCTCTGTTATCGGTCGTAGAGATTCATCTTCTACCTCCCTTTTCAGATCGACGATATACTCTCAATTTACCATTACCTCTACTGATAACTGTTTCAGTACTGGTTTGGCTATCTGCTATATGTGGATGGGTGTCTTTGGGTAAGTATGTTTTTTATTACTTAAGACACCTCAGCTATGGTTTGGCACTTTATGCATTTATATAAAGTTCTAAATATATGTATTTTACTTATATTTGCCATGCGTCAGGTTCATGTATTTCCTTCTGCAGACTGTCAACTTCATATTTGGGGAATATAAACATTTTTTTTTAAGAATTTATTTCTTACCTGGGGCTTAGTCTTTTTTTCAATTGACTACTTTTTGCAAATTGTGGGCGGTATTAGGCCCGCGGGTGCGTCAAATGCTAAACTTTATTGCGTTATTCTTGGCGTGAAAATATTTTTGGCGTGAAAAAATACGTCTATGACGCAATTTCGTCATTTCCGGCATCATACTTGACGCGGAGACCTTTCACACGGTTGCGTCATTAGTGACGCGAGTGTGTCATTTCCGGTTATTTTTGGCGCCAAAAAAGTTTAAGTTACGTTGTGCGTTATACTTGGCTCCAAACTTTTTCATTATTTCAATACCCCATTGATGTTTGCCTCTTGCCTTTTCTCTATCAGAGGGCTATGCTATTTGCATTTATTCCCATTCCTGAAACTGTCACATAAGGAAATAGATCATTTTGCTTTATATGTTGTTTTTTCTCTTACATTTTGCAAGATGTCTCAATCTGACCCTGCCTCAGAAGTTTCTGCTGGAACATTGCTGCCTCACATCGGTTCTACCAAAGCTAAGTGCATTTGCTGTAAAATTGTAGAAATTATTTCGCCAAATGTCATTTGTAATAGTTGTCATGATAAACTTTTACATGCAGATAGTGTATCCATCAGTAATAGTACATTGCCAGTTGCAGTTCCTTCAACTTCTAATGTGCATGATATACCTGTAAATTTTAAAGAGTTTGTTTCTGATCCTATCCAGAAGGCTTTGTCTGCATTTCCACCTTCTAATAAACGTTAAAGGTCTTTTAAAACTTCTCATTTAGATGATGAAATTTCAAATGACCAACAACATAATAATTTATCCTCTTCTGATGAGGATCTATCTGATACAGAAGATCCTTCCTCAGACATTGACACTGACAAATCTACTTATTTATTTATTTAAAATAGAGTATATGCACTCTTTATTAAAAGAAGTGTTAATTACTTTCGATATTGAGGTAACCAGTCCTCTTGACGTTAGTCTAATAAACGTTTAAATGCTGTTTTTAAACCTCCTGTGGTTTCTCCAGAAGTTTTCCCTATTCCTGAGGCTATTTCTGGTATGATTTCTAAGGAATGGAATAAGCGAGGTACTTCTTTTGTTCCTTCTTCAACATTTAAAAAATTGTATCCTTTACCAGCAAAATCTATAGAGTTTTGGGAAAAAATCCCCAAAGTTGATGGGGCTATTTCTACTCTTGCTAAACGTACCACTATTCCTATGAAAGATAGTACTTCCTTTAAGGATCCTTTAGATAGGAAGCTTGAATCTTATCTAAGGAAGGCCTATTTATATTCAGGTCATCTTCTCAGACCTGCAATTTCTTTGGCTGATGTTGCGGCTGCATCAACTTTCTGGTTGGAAAATTTAGCGCAACAGGAATTGGATTCTGACTTATCTAGCATTGTTCGCTTACTGCAATATGCTAATCATTTTATTTGTGATTCTATTTTTGATATTATCAAAATTGATGTTAGATCCATGTCTTTAGCTATATTAGCTAGAAGAGCTTTGTGGCTTAAATCTTGGAATGCTGAGATGACATCTAAATCTAGATTACTATCTCTTTCTTTCCAAGGTAATAATTTATTTGGTTCTCAGTTGGATTCTATTATTTCAACCGTCACTGGGGGTAAGGGAGTTTTTCTGCCTCAGGATAACAAAACCTAATGGTAAATCTAAGGCTTCTAACCGTTTTCGTTCCTTTTGTCAGAATAAGGAACAAAAACTCAATCATCGCCCCAAGGAATCTGCTTCCAATTGGAAGCCTTCCTCAAATTGGAATAAATCCAAGCCATTTAGAAAACCAAAGTTAGCCCCTAAGTCCGCATGAAGGTGCGGCCCTCATTCCAGCTCAGCTAGTAGGGGGCAGATTAAGGTTTTTCAAGGATATTTGGATAAGATCTGCCCAACATCAATGGATTCAGAGCATTGTCTCTCAAGGGTATTGAATAGGGTTCAGAGTAAGACCTCCTGTGAGAAGATTTTTTCTATCACATATCCCAGCAAATCCAGTAAAAGCTCAGGCTTTCCTGAAGACCTGAAGTCTTCAGGGGTAATCATGCCAGTTCCTCTTCAGGAACAAGGTTTGGGGTTTTATTCAAATCTATTCATTGTCCCAAAAAAGGAAAATTTATTCAGACCAGTTCTGGATCTGAAAATTTTGAATCGTTATGTAAGAGTACCAACTTTCAAGATGGTGACTATAAGGACTATTCTGCCTTTCGTTCAGCAAGGACATTATATGTCCACAATAGACTTGCAGGATGCATACCTTCATATTCCGATTCATCCAGAACATTATCAGTTTCTGAGATTCTCTTTTCTAAACAAGCATTACCAATTTGTTGCTCTTCCATTTGGCCTAGCAACAGCTCCAAGTATCTTTTCAAAGGTTCTGGGTGCCCTACTCTCTGTAATAAGAGAACAGGGTATTGCAGTGTTTCCATATTTGGACGATATCTTGGTACTAGCTCAGTCTTTACGTACTGCAGAATCTCACACGAATCAACTAGTGTTGTTCCTTCAGAAACATGGTTGGAGGATCAATTTACCAAAAAGTTTCTTGATTCCTCAGACAAGGGTCACATTTTTAGGCTTCCAAATAGATTCAGTGTCCATGACTCTGTCTCTAACAGACAAGAGATGTTTAAAATTGGTTGCAGCCTGTCGGCACCTTCAGTCTCAGTCATTCCCTTCAGTGGCTATGTGCTGAACCAAGGGTGCAGGGATTATACAAATATATCACAATTAATATCCTTAAATCCCAATGTACGATACTCTCTGACGTGGTGGATAGATCACCATCGTTTAGTTCAAGGGGCTTTTTTTGTTCGGCCAACCTGGACTGTGATCACAACAGATGCGAGTCTTTCAGGTTGGGGAGCTGTTTGGGGATCTCTGACAGCACAAGGGGTTTGGAAATCTCAAGAGGCGAGATTACCAATAAATATTTTAGAACTTCGTGCAATTTTCAGAGCTCTTTAGTTTTGGCCTCTGTTAAAGAGAGAACCGTTGATTTGTTTTCAGACAGACAATATCACAACAGTGGAATATGTCAATCATCAGGGTGGGACTCACAGTCCCCAAGCTATGAAAGAAGTATCTCAGATACTTGCTTGGGTGGAATCCAGCTCCTGTCTAATCTCTGCGGTACATATCCCAGGTGTAGACAATTGGGAGGCGGATTATCTCAGCCGCCAGACTTTACATCCAGAGGAGTGGTCTCTCCATCCAGATGTATTTTCTCAGATTTTTCAGATGTGGGGTCTTTCAGAGATAGATCTCATGGCCTCTCATCTAAAAAAGAAACTTCCCAGATACCCGTCCAGGTCCAGGGTTGTACAGGCGGAAGCAGTGGATGCGCTCACACTTCCTTGGTGTTATCATCCTGCCTCTAGTTCTCCTTCCAAGAGTGATCTCCAAAATCATCATGGAACAATAATTTGTGCTGCTGGTGGCTCCAGCATGGCAACACAGGTTTTGGTATGCGGATCTGGTTCGGATGTCCAGTTGCCCGCCTTGGCTACTTCCGTTACGGCCAGACCTTCTATCTCAAGGTCCATTTTTCCATCAGGATCTCAAATCATTCAATTTGAAGGTATGGAAATTGAACGCTTAGTTCTAAGTCATAGAGGTTTCTCTGACTCAGTGATTAATACTATGTTACAAGCTCGTAAATCTGTCTCTAGAAAGATTTATTATAGAGTTTGGAAGACTTACATTTCATGGTGTTCTTCTCATAAATTCTTCTGGCATTCTTTTAGAATTCCTAGAATTTTACAGTTTCTTCAGGATGGTTTGGATAAAGGTTTGTCTGTAAGTTCCTTGAAAGGACAAATCTCCACTCTTTCTGTTTTATTTCACAGAAAGATTGCTATACTTCCTGATATACATTGTTTTGTACAGGCTTTAGTTCGTATTAAGCCTGTCATTAAATCATTTTCTCCTCCTTGGAGTCTTAATTTGGTTCTGAAGGCCTTACAGGCTCCTCCATTTGAACCTATGCATTCTTTGGACATTAAACTACTTTCTTGGAAAGTGTTGTTCCTTTTGGCCATCTCTTCTACTAGAAGAGTTTCTGAGCTATCTGCTCTTTCTTGTGAGTCTCCTTTTCTGATTTTTCATCAGGATAAGGCAGTTTTGCTGACTTCTTTTCAATTTTTACCTAAGGTTGTGAATTCTAACAACATTAATAGAGAAATTGTTGTCCCTTCCTTATGTCCTAATCCTAAGAATTCTTTGGAAAGATCCTTGCATTCTTTGGATGTGGTCAGAGCTTTGAAATATTATGTGGAAGCTACTAAAGATTTCAGGAAGACTTCCAGTCTATTTGTTTTATTTTCTGATCCTAGGAAAGGTCAGAAGGCTTCTGCTATTTCCTTGGCTTCTTGGTTGAAACTTTTGATTCATCAAGCTTATCTGGAGTCAGGTCAGGCCCCGCCTCAGAGAATTACAGCTCATTCTACTAGATCAGTCTCCACTTCGTGGGCTTTTAAAGAATGAAGCTTCAGTTGATCAGGTTTGCAAAGCAGCAACTTGGTCTTCTTTGCATACATTTACAAAATTCTACCGTTTTGATGTATTTGCTTCTTCGGAATCAGTTTTTGGTAGAAAAGTTCTTCAGGCAGCTGTTTCAGTTTGATTCTTCTGCTTTTGATTTAAGTTTTTTTCTTTCAATTATGAAAATAAACTTATTTTTTTGGGTTGTGGATTAATTTTTTTCAGCGGAATATGGCTGTTTTTATTTTATTCCCTCCCTCTCTAGTGACTCTTGAGTGGAGATCCACATCTTGGGTATTGCTATCCCATACGTCACTAGCTCATGGACTCTTGCCAATTACATGAAAGAAAACATAATTTATGTAAGAACTTACCTGATAAATTAATTTCTTTCATATTGGCAATAGTCCATGAGGCCCACCCTTTTTATGGTGGTTATGATTTTTTGTATAAAGCACAATTATTTCCAAATTTCTTTTGTTGATGCTTTCTACTCCTTTCTTTATCACCCCACTGCTTGGCTATTTGTTAAACTGAATTGTGGGTGTGGTGAGGGGTGTATTTATAGGCATTTTGAGGTTTGAGAAACTTTGCCCCTCCTGGTAGGATTGTATATCCCATACGTCACTAGCTCATGGACTCTTGCCAATATGAAAGAAATGAATTTATCAGGTAAGTTCTTACATAAATTATGTTTTTCTTTTTCCCCATAGACATCAATCGGACTGTGTTATGGAGCTTTTGTTTCTGCGATCGCAGGTGTTAGACTTTTCTTTTTTTTGCTGGCTCTCCCCATTGATGTCTATAGGTAAAGTGTGCACAAGCACGTCAAACACAGCACTTGTTTTGTGTGCGATACGCAGCTTAAAATCTCCATATCGCACGCGCAAGCAGTGTTTTTCAAAACTTGTAATGGCAGCGCTATAGGGGGTTAAATAACACAACTTTTGTTGTGTTCTTTACTTTCCGATAGCGCTCAAAACTCGTAATCTAGGTGCTACTCAGCAAAAAAGGGTGTATATGTCTAAATAATAGTTTAATGTCTAATGCAGCATACAATTAATTGCAAGTTTCTAGTTAATCTTCAGTAACCTGACAGGTGCTAAAACAATACAACAATAAAATAAATAAATCCATGTACATCTATTGCAGAGCAAACACAGAAATATAAATTTGAAAAATACATATTGCAGGTTTCTGTTAAAGGGATATGAAACCCACATTTTTTTTTTAATGATTCAGATAGAGCATGCAATTTTAAGCAACTTTCTAATTTACTCCTATTATAAATTTTTCATTGTTCTCTTGTATGCTTTGTTGAATGAACAGCAACGCACTACTGGTTGCTGACTAAATACATGGGTGAGCCAATGACAATCAGTATATATATATATATGCAGCAACCAATCAGCAGCTAGAACCTAGTTTCTTTGCTGCTTCTCAGCTTTCCTAGATAAACATTTCAGCAAAGGATTACAAGAGAAGGAAGCAAATTAAATAATATAATTAAATTGGAAAGTTGTTTAAAATTGTGTTCTCTATCTGAATCATGAAAGAAAAAATGTTGTGTTTCATGTCGCTTTAAGTTGCTATGAACAGAAATTATTCTGAAAAGGACCATTATAGTAGAAAGATTCCTGTCTTAATTTGTGTGTAATCTTATCACTAGGGAAATTTATTTGTTTAACCAGCACAAATGGGCAAAACACATAGGTAAAATACCACACAGGAGACACATAGAACTGCTGTTTCCCATTGAACCAATCAGCAGTGTTAGTTGTATGACGCAGCTGTATGACTGCAGATGCTGATTAGTGTCAGTTTCTGTTTGGGACTACCAGTTCAGGCCATTACCTGATAATGATGTATTGCATTTGAGAAAGGAACTGGTCCGGTTTTAACCTGATGGATATTAAAGGTTATGCTTTATCGAAGTCCATTGAGTGTTTTTTTTTTCATTTCTAGATATGTATATATATATTTATGTGTGTGTGTGTATATATATATATATATACATATATATATATGTGTGTGTGTGTGTTTGTGTGTGTATATATATATATATATATATATATATATACATTTATGTGTGTGTGTATATATATATATATATATATATATATATATATATATATATATACATATATATATATATGTGTGTGTGTGTGTTTGTGTGTGTATATATATATTTATGTGTGTGTGTGTATATATATATATATATATATATATATATATATATATATACATATATATATGTGTGTGTGTTTGTGTGTGTATATATATATATATATATATATATATATATATATATATACATTTATGTGTGTGTGTATATATATATATATATATATATATATATATATATATATACATATATATATATATTTGTGTGTGTGTGTATATATATATTGTATACAGGTACAAACCCTGAATTCCAAAATCCAATCTTATTCTGAAATCTAAATTTTCCCCTCTGAAAGTCACAATCTTCCCTGCCTGTGTCTTCGGTTTGCTTTCTGTGTTCTAAAATCCAAATAATAGTCTATATTTATTTAAAACAACAAACATTACCTTTCTGATTATAGTACTGTACTATCTTTCTACTGTACTATGCATACAACAGTATTAAAAAATTTTTTTAACTACCTTCACCTTACATGTATAAGCTGTATTATGACATGTATGTAAATATTTCCTAAATGACATAAGATGTTGTTTACTTTTGGTTCCATCCCCTCTCCAAACTGTCCTATTTAACAGAAGCAACTATTCCAAAATCCAAACTATTCCAAATTCCCAGTTCCAAGCAGTTTGGATAGATGATAGATAGATAGATAGATAGATAGATAGATAGATAGTGTAGGTTTGAACAAGTTTGTTTAAATTAACATTTTCAAAGTTGCATAGCTTTAAAAACAAAAAATGTAATTGTGCTGAAATTTGGCAGTTTTGTAGAAAAAAATTTCAGAAAAAATTCCATTGACTTATAATTGTGATTTGTGTCCAGTTCTACAGCTGACATGGCTGAATGTATTTTCATGAAACCTAGCATGATGATGGCTTTTGACATGATCTAATGCCCTTTGGTAGTTGGAATGAAAAGGTTATCAGGGGTTTACGTAACGGAGAGTAAACTTAGATTGTGCAGATTATACTATATATCATAGGTGATGTCACTGATGATGTCATCAACAATGTCAGGTGTGATGTCATCAGTGATTTCATTAATGTTGTTATGCAAAGCGCCTAAGGGGGGAATGGGGGAAGTTTAAGTTGGGGATTTCCTTGTGTGTGTGTGTCTGAAACACATAACTCACAACTTATAACTTATAACATGATAAATGTTTAGCGTGGCCACGCTATCCAATGAAAATATAGTGTAAGCTAAAGAGATGTTGGCCGCACTTAACATTCTCTGGTAATTCTGTTTTACCATGGACTTGTAATATCAGAATGTGTTCTTTACTGAGCTCGGCTCTGTGATATTAATTATGCACCCTGTAATCCAGGCCATAGTTTTTAACCCCTTTAACTGCTAAATTATTACCACCCCATGTGCTAAGCAGTTATTTAATGCTGCTCATATTTACACCCCGCAGTAGGCCATTTTTCAGTGAAAAACATATTATTTATCTTTTTTTCAGGACACCCAACAGATTCAAACTATACCATTATTTTATGTATATATCATGACGTGTAAGAAACCTGCAATAAAAAGTCTGAACAATATGAGTTTGAATTAAAATTTTAATAAACAAAGAAATAAACAATAGTGTGTGTGTGTTTTCCTCTAAATTCTCTCGTAAAAAGAAGGGGTTATCCTCATATACATAAGGGCTTTTCTGTATAGTTATGTAACTTTGAGCTGCACATAGGGGCTCCCATGAATACCTAGGAAGGCTGAGGAGCAGGAATGCATTGGAATACTAACCCCACCATCAAGCTCCTTTTAAAGGGACACTATACCCCAATTTTTTTTTTTTTCAATGATTAAGGTAGAGAATACAATTTTAAACAACATTCCAATTTACTTCTCTTATCTAATTTGCTTCATTATTTAGATATCCTTTAATTAAGAAATAGCAATGCACATGGTGAGCCAATCACAGGAGGCATCTATGTGCAGCTACCAATCAGCAGCTACTAAGCATATCTAGATATGCTTTTCAGCAAAGAATATCAAGAGAATGAAGCAAATTAGATAATAGAAGTAAATTAGAAAGTTGTTTATAATTGTATGCTCTTTCTAAATCATGGAAGAAAAAAAATTGGGTTTCATATCCCTTTAAGTCCTGTTGTCTTTCCCGGCACTTCTGGGTTTCTGGGGAGTGCTATTGTCACTGGCATCCCCCTGATTCCCTGGGTGATGCTGGAGCCCTAGACCAGCAAGTATGTGTGGTAAGTGCAGAAGAAACCCCTATAAGCTTCCCAGATCCTGACACGTGGTCACCATCCTAACTAAATACATTTTGCAGATGATGAAACATGGCGTCATTCACACTCAAGGGGTTAAACTTGTAAAAGGGACATAAAACAACTTGAGGTTGTGATGGTATATGTTTAATTACTTTAAAGAAGGGTTTCCCATTCTCAAAAATTAGGTGCGCACACTGCAGACTTCAACCTGCTGCAAATCAATTCCTAATGGGCACCATGTAGGTGTGAGATAAGCTACTGGCAAATAATGCAACTTTCAATTATAGATATGTGCATGATCGAAAAATTTGTTTCGGTTTGGATCGATTCAGAGTTTTTAGAATTTTGTTTCGGATCGATTCGAATTCGGAAAACTTCGAATGAATTTGTTTCGGATTAATTTCGGATTCATTCGGATTCGAAAAAATTTGGCTGGATTCGGTTCGATTCGGTTCGCAAATTCGGAATTTTGGTATGTGTGCTGTGTATTAGACTAGTATTATGTACTGTATATTAGGTGTAACCCATAGCAGAGTGATATAACCTAATATACTGTACAATACTAGTGTAATCCATGGCCATCCGACTTTACCGAATAAATCCAAACTAATTCGGATTTATTTGGTAAATTCGGCAGTATTTTAATTCGGAAATTCGGATCGATCCGAATCTCCGAATTTTCCGAATTTCCGAATCGATCCAAACCGAATTGCACATATCTACTTTCTAACAAACGTTGCTAAAAAAATGACATTGGCACTCTGCATTTAATGCTTTTGCATGAGAACTCTGTTTTATTGAAAGATGGGGACATTTTTTCTGATGATTTCAGTGAGAAAAGTCTTCTAATGTATTTGGATTTGCAGATGTGCTGTATAATAAAATATTTTCATTATGTAATAATTTATTTATTTTGCTATTAAACATCAAGAACGAGACAATTTGACAGATGTTAGCAGCCCCAGTGCTTTTTATGTGGCCCTCCACTACATCTCAATCAACACCACACTCTTTTTCTCTGTAAATTGCTTCTCTCATTACCTAAATGCTTAATCTTCTAGGCCTATGTAGTAATGTTATATGTGTTGTTCAATTTAAATATTTATATAGAAGTATATATTTTGTTTAAAGTTTTTAACACGGCCATCCCAAATTTTTTTTTAGAAAAACTAAAATGCGTTTTCCGGCCCTGTTAAAAAAAATACATTATGTCTTCTCACATGACAAAGTTTGATACCCTTGCAGTATTGAAGGGTTAAAAATATTATTTATGCCATGGGCAGTAGTTGGACTGGGACAGTTGAAGCTTTTTACTTTCATTTATAATATAATTAACTAGAATAAAATATCATCTTACAGCAACCATGTTTAAATCTGATGCACAACTGCTGTTGATTTGTGATGAAGACATTCTTGTATAGATAATCTGCATTTGTCTACGCTGTGTTTAAGCACATATATGAGCACATTAAAATGGATTATCTGTTATAAATTTGATTTAGAAATGTCCAAATATACAATATCATTAACTGCTAAATATATATATAAAAAAAGTATTTTAGATCTTTTAGCCATTTCTGAAAATGAAAACTAATTTTCTCCAGTACGACAATGTGCAGTGGGGATTCCAAGACTATACAAGCGGAAATCAAAATGTCATTATGCTTCTATTTGAAAAATGAGACATAAAATCTTGATCAATCTTTAAAATAAATATGCATTTAAAGTCAGTTGTTGATAATCTTTTTATAAACACAGTAAATAAAACCATTTACCACTTTAGGCTTGGATTAGCTTATGCTTATGACTGAGCTTTCTGCTTTCCCTCTCTTGTCATACTTGAGGTCTTCAGCTTCTCAAGCACAATGTGCAGCTATACCTGATGGTCTCTTTCATGCTTTCTCATCCATGTGCTGCAGGCTCAGTGTGAGTCTACAATGTATTATTATCTGCCTTTTATCCTCCCTGCATGCACCTACAATGCACATACATCCCATACCCCTCACTCTCTACCCTTAAACTGCGAGGGTCAAGGCACAGGCAATACCTTCCAATTCGAGACTGTCCAGATGAAGCCTGTCTTGGTAGCAACCTTACTACATAACGTTCCTCTTGATCCATATTGCTAATGTCTTGGTGAAAGAGCAATGGTTTAGACATAGACATGTTCTGCAGGTAACCCCACACCATTCTCCATTCAGGTTTTTTACTTTGCTTACAGGAGTCCTACCAGTGGTTGTGGGAGGACTCGAGTTTATGGAGGTTCAAAAATTCCTCATAACACTTCTATGATCTTCCTTCCTCCCCCATAAGTTACATTGTGACCTACTCCATCTCTGTGCCCGAGGCTTCTTTCATGTGAAACCCAGCCATGTATTACTTTAGAAGTCTTGCTGGTACTCAGGCTGCAAGTTAGAGAGGACTCTATTGATTCATTACAGATGTCTCCTTAGTTGCCCCAGTTAAAACAAGAAGCAGTAAAGTGTGGGAAAGAAGGTATACTCCTGGGAAATGGAGTTAGGCTATTAATTCTACTAAATCGGTTATTTGTTGAGTTACCTTATATGAATTATATAAAATATGGATTTTTTGGGCCCATTGTTTGAGCTTTATATTCAACCTGGCCCTGGGCTTTTACATTTAGATTTCTGGAAAGTCCCCAAGTTCGAGAGACATCTCTATATGTAGGTACTGATGGCTACAAATCTTACTATAGCCAGCAATTTAATATACAACCAGGTACTCCAAATTAGAAATGGGTTATTGATATAATAAATTACGTGAGAGAAATGGAGGAATATGTTTCTCACATTTAATTACAATTGGACGTTTGCAGTCAAGAGAAGATCTGCAAAGGGCTTTAACATAGAGATACATACATATACATGGCTAAATATGTATATGTATGTATGTGTGTGTATATATATATATATATATATATATATATATATATTAATTTATGTATTCATATGTGTGTATATATGTACAGACATATATACACATAAACACATAAATAAATATGTACACATCTATTGATAAATATAGAAGTGCATTGGAGCGCTTTGCTGTCAAGTAGATGAAAACATGTAAAAGCATATTTATGCAATATTCATATTTAATAAATGTATATAAAAGTAACAAGAACTTGCACTCACTGGTCTTTCTTTCAAAAACACTCATTTAATGTGTAACATTTCGGAGACAGATTATCCCCTTCCTCAGACTATATATATATATATATATATATTTATATATATATATATATATATATATATATATATATATATATATATATATATATATATATATATATATATATATATATATATAGGGGGAGACTAAATGCATACAGAGAGAAGCACACTCACAGGAATGAACAACCAGCTCAATACTATTGTTAGCCTGTTCTATGGCGATTTACCACATTAAGGGACGTTAGGGTAATGGTGAGGAGTCCTGGAGCTCCTGTGTTTTAGATTACCTCAGGGAGTGTTGTCTACTATGTTGGTACATTCATTTTATTAATATACCCGCTCATTTATATAGTGTAAACTGCTTCCATTGTGGAGCTTCAATTTATAAAGTGTAATCTGCTTTAACTGGTGAGCTTCATTTATATAGTGCATACTGCTTTAACTGTAGAGTTTTACGAAATTAGGATGTAGGTTAGTCCACTGTGACTAGTTTAACCACATTACATATTATTTAACCCGTAACATCAGGGTCTGACTGACCATAGATAGTAGGTATCATTCTACTCAAGTTATTTATCTTAAGGCAATAGTCCTAGTATTTGTACGCATAATATAGTGTTCTCTTATTATTTTTCAACTAATTTTTAGTGACTATGTAGGAGAACGAGCTAATGTATATTCAAGCAGATCAACTCCTAAAACACTATGGATTATTCCTCCTGTAGCTCCACTACATAGTAGCAATTATCATTTATTTCCTATGTCTTGGTTGAGTTAGAACCGGATATTTGGACAAACGCTTTATTCTCTTTAGTGCTTGGTATTCCGGTATGAACTATATTCTATACACTTTAGCCGGAACTTAAAACAATACTATACCGGACCACATGTGTAGATAGACACATAAGGTAACTATATTTACAGTGGAACAAACAGTTTAGCTATTGATATGATTCTGCAAATTGGGATTTAACTCCTTAAAGTAACCGGTTGTGGATATTTTGTTTAGTGTACCATTGGCGGTTTATAAAATATATCAGAAAATGCAGGTTTATATAAGAATCCTCTAAGTTTCTACTTTACAACCGTAATTGAAATTGAACATCCTAAAACTATACATGCTCATTAAATTTATTTAAAAGTGACAAACTTTACAGAGCTTATGGGCAATACCAGGTTGAGACAGCCTTGATGATATTTAGAATTTTTGGCTGCTAATCCAATAACGCTACAGTTACGAGCTAAGTTGTTACATATTAGCTTCACTTAGCTCACTGAAAATACATTCTTCAATAACAACTAATAAGTAACACAATACATTCATGCTGTGATTTTAGGGAGATCCGCTAAACCTAGTGGATTTAAACTAACTCTCTGTTTTATTACGCAATAAGCTAACCTTAGCTATCTATGCATAACAGCAAATACAAGACTATATAATAACCTTCTGGGTTCTTTATCAGTAACTGAAAGTGATATTGAATACTTCAAAGTCAGACACGCTCACTAAACTTAAGAGAGCAACTTTACAGATTCTATACGCAATACCAAACAGTGATAGCTTTGAAGGTATTTATAACTTTGGTTACCAATATAACAACGTTCCAGTCACCAGTCAAGTTGTTTCATACTTGCTCTATTGTGCTCATGAAAGGCACAGTTTCCAGCAATAACTCCAAGCACTACAATATACTCTAGCTGAAAATACTGTGTGATTTTCCATACCCAGTAAATTCAATTTAACCTATATACTAAGTGAACTTAAAGGGCCATAATACCCAAATGTTTAACACTTGAAAGTGATGCAGCATAGCTGTAAAAAGCTGACTAGAAAATATCTCCTGAACATCTCTATGTAAAAAAGAAAGATATTTTACCTCAAAAGTTCCTCAGTAGCCACCTCCCATTGTAAAGGATTTCTAAGCAGCATTTTAGTGTGTCTGTCCTGGGACAGCTGAAAGGATGAGCCTCGTGAACTCTCATATTATTTCACCAATCAGGTAAAGGAAGGTTACTATGAAATCTCATGAGAGTTAAGTCAAATCTCATGAGATCACAGTAAGAGTTCATGACCTCAGCACTGCTGATGCTGATTGGCTGCTGTTCATTTCTTCATTTTCTTTTTTTTTACCTGCAGCTGGGAGCAGGTGAAGTATAACTTTTCACACAGAACTTACTCTGATGAGCTGAGGAGATTGTGAGGTAAAATATCTTCCTTTTTTACATAGAGATGCTCAGGTGATATTTTCCTGTTAGCTATTTACAGTTATACTGCATAAGTTTCAAGTGATTTAGCATATTAGTATTATGTCCCTTTAAGCTACTGAATATATAAGCAAGTTCACTATATTGCAGGGTATTTCTACAAACCAATTTAACTAACTTTAACTAGGGTCATTTGACTGCTACAGAGCTTAACTTTGTATTTTATTTTATTTTATGTGTAAATGTTATTAATAAAAGTTATGTTTTAACATTGAACAACCTTGTTCACTTTTTGAGTACAGTGACCTCAGCAGTTGCAACACGATTTTGCTTATCTATAAATGACAATTTATATTATATTAACCCCTTGAGTGCTACACATGTAGTCTTTTCCAAGTCAGAGCTCTTTTCTCTCTTCGGGTTTATCCTGAATTACACATGTTGTTGGCCCAATAGGATAGCATACTCCAAAATTTTTCTAATTTTGAGCATAAACATAAGCAGTGTATTAAATTTGCTTTACTCAGCCTACATTTCTCACACTTGTGTCCGTTTTGACTATTCCCTTATTTAGACACCATTTCTGGCGTAATATATGTCATCCATATTATTTTAACATGTTGTTCGCGCATTGACATTGAGAGTGAGGCTTCCACTAATATTTCTATACTTCTAACTGTCTGTCCTGACTGATTAGGGAATTGCATGTCTTTCCATTTTACTGTAATCCTCTCCAGTTGTTTCTCATAGTCTATATTGTTTATAATATTATATAGTAAAGAGATGGAGAATTTACCTCTTTTGTATGCATTGAATACTGGTGAGAGTGAGGGTAGTCCCACGATTTCCCATATAATCTTATAAGTTTCAGGCAATAGTCTCTTGTAGATAAGCGTAATAATGTTCCTTCTTAAGCTGAAATTGAGTTTGGGTAGTTACAAAATCTAAAACCTTAGGTGTTTGCCGGTCCCTATTTACCAATTGAACCATATTAACTAGGCCGTGCTCTTTCCATATAGAACACACGTTAGATTGAAACCCTAATTGAAAATCCTGGTTTCCTTTAATACAAAGGAAGTGAAGGACCGCAAACCTTAGATTTAGTTTTTTACAGATTCTATGCCATGCTATTATTGGGTCCTTCAGAAAATGTATTCTTTTAATGCACAAGGGAAGCTCTTTAATCTCTAGATGGACAATATTTTTAAGATATAAAGGTTTGACTAGTTGGAATTCAATATCCAATATGGTAAAATGTCCTATATCCATTAGCCAATCTAGGGCAATTTTCCCCACTGCAACCAAGTTATATAGCAGAATGTTTGGTAGAGCCAATCCCAGGTGTTTTATTTTTGGAGCATTCATTTTTTATGGCTTAATCTTACTTATTCCCCATAAGAACATTTTGATAGATTAATTAATTTTCTTAATATCATCTTTTTTGATTAGCAGTGGAATATTTTAGAAGATTATTATTATTATCGGTTATTTGTAGAACGTCAACAGATTGCGCAGTGCTATAAACAAAGGCGGAGTACTACAAAACAATTATATGGATCAAATGGGTAGAGGGCCCTGCCAAGAGTTGCACTGTTGTAGTCAGCTCTTAAGAAGGTGATCTACAAACAGTTGGACTCTTAGGCTTACATGCTAAGGGGGTTCAGGGGATAGCAATGGAGGAGAAGAACTGGTATAAAGAAAGGTTAGCGTAGGTTGTATGCACCCTGAATATCAGAGTATTTAGGGAGCGCTTGAAGCTTTCAAAACTAGGGGAGAGTCTTGTGGAATGAGGCAGAGAATTCCAAAAGATGGGAGCCAGTCTGGAGAAGTCCTGTAAACGGAGTGTGATGAGGTAACAACAGAGGAGGAGAGTAGGAGGTCATGAGCAGAGCGAAGGGAACGGGAGGGGGAGTATCTGGAGACAAGGTCTGAGATATAGGGGAAAGCAGTGCAATTGAGGGCTTTGTATGTCAGAGTGAAAATTTTGTGTTTGATCCTAGAGGCAAGAGGAAGCCAGTAAAGGGATTGGCAGAGAGGTGAAGCAGATGAAGAGCAATGTGTAAGGAAGATGAGCCTGGCAGAGGCATTCATTATGGATTGTAAATGAGCTAGGCGGCAGGTGGGGAGGACAGAGTTGCAGTAATGGAGATGGGAAAGGATGAGAGAGTGGATTAAAATCTTAGTTGTGTCTTGTGTAAGGAAGTGTCTAATTTTAGCAATGTTTTTAAGGTGGAAGCGGCATGCTTTAGCCAAGGACTGAATGTGAGGGGTGAAAGAAAGATCTGAGTCAAATGTGACCCTGAGACATCAGGCATGCGGGGTAGGGGTAGTGATGGAGTTGTCGACAGTTATAGAGAGATTGGGGGTGGAGATTTTGGAAGAAGGGGGGAAAATAAGGAGCTCAGTTTTTGGAGAGATTTAGCATGAGGTAGTGAGAGGAAATCCAGGAAGAGATGTGAGAAAGAAAGTTAGTGACATGGGTTAGCAAGGAAGGAGATAGGTCTAGTGCAGAGAAGTAGATTTGGGTATCGTCAGCATACAAATGATATTGGAAACAGTGGGACTTTATTAGGGAACCTAGTGATGAGGTGTAGATTGAGAAGAGAAGTGGACTGAGGACAGAACCTTGCGGTACTCCGACAGAAAGTGGTGACGGGGCAGAGGAGGCCCCAGAGAAGGCTATACTAAAGGTACGGTTTGACAAGTAGGAAGAGAGCCACAAGAGGGTTGTGTCATAGATGCCAAAGGATTGGAGGGTTTGGAGCAAAAGAGGGTGGTCAACAGTGTCAAAGGCTGCAGACAGATCAAGGTGGATAAGCAGAGAGAAGTGGCCTTTTGATTTTGCTGTAAGTAGGTCGTTGGTAACCTTAACAATTGCTGTCTCTGTGGAGTGATGGGGACGAAATCTAGATTGAAGTGGGTCAAGGAGGGAGTTTAATGTAAGGAAATGGAATAGGCGTGCATATAATAGTTTTTCAAAAAGATTTGAGGCAAGAGAGAGGAGGGAAATGGGGCGGTAGTTGGATGGGGACATAGGTTTAAGGGAAGGTTTTTTGAGGATAGGTGTGACCAGTGCATGTTTCAGAGATGCGGGAAATATACCGGTGCTGAGGGAGAGGATGAAAATGTGTGTGAGTATAGGGGTAAGGGTAGCAGAGAGGGAGGGGAGTAGCTGTGAGGGGATAGGGTCAAGGGGACAGGTAGTGAGGTGAGAGTGCAGAATAAGTGCAGAAACTTCTTCCTCAGTAACAGAGGAAAATGAGCTTAGTTTAAGGTTATGTGGGTTGTGGTTGATTGAGAGCATTTGAGGGGGTGAGAGAATGGAATTATGTTGAGAGATGATTTTGTTTCTGATGGAGTCGATTTTGTTAATGAAGTGGATAGCAAAGTCTTGAGCTGACAGAGAAGTTGTATTAGGAGGTGGGTGAGGGCGGAGAAGAGTATTGAAAGTGGAGAACAGACGTTTTGGGTTTGAAGAAAGATTAGAGAAAAGAGTAGAGAAGTAGTGTTGCTTTTGTAGTTTAAAGGCAGAATAGTAGGAGTTCAAGATGAATATGTAATGAAGAGAATCATCAGAACTCCGAGATTTTCTCCAGTGCCACTCAGCAGTACGGGAACATCTGCGTAGATACCGTGTCAGAGGAGTATGCCAGGGCTAAGGATGAGTGTGTGATTTCCGAGCTATGTATAGAGGGACCAGATTGTCAAGGACGGATGTAAGGTTGGAATTATAGTAGCAGATAGATTGGTCAGGGCAGGAAAAGGAGGAGAAGGATGAGAGGAGAGGTTTGAGGGAATTAGCAAGCTGTGGCTGATCTAATGACATAATGCTTCTGTGAAGTTTGGTGTGAGGAGTAGAAGGAGGGAGAGTTGTAGGGAGGGATGATATGTTGCAAGTAAGGAGATGGTGATCAGAAAGAGGAAAGGGGGAGTTTGTGAAGTTTGAGAGAGTGCATTGAAAGCTAAAGATCAGGTCAAGGGAGTGACCGTCTATGTGAGTGGGAGAATCAGTCCATTGTGACAAACCGAAAGAGAAAGTGAGTTTCAGAAGTTGTTTTGCAGATGAGGCAGTGGGATTGTCAAGAGGGATGTTGAAGTCACCAAAAAATGAGGGCAGGGGTGTCTGAGGAAAGGAAATAAGGTAGCCAGGCAGCCAAGTGATCTAGAAATTGAGTTGAGGAGCCAGGGGGTCGGTATATGACTGCAACACATATAGAGAGAGGAGAGAATAAGTGAATAATGTGGGTTTCGAATGTGGAAAATGTGAGGGAAGAGATGGGCTGTATTTGTTGAAATGTTCAACGAGAGGAAAGTAAAATACCTACACCACCTCCTTGTCTATTACCAGACCTAGGAGTGTGACAGAGCAGCAGTGGATGCTGTGTCTAGGGGAGAGAGCCAGGTTTCTGTTAGGGCCAGAAGGTTGAGGGAGCAAGAGATAAAGAGGTCATGTATAGAAGTCCTATCCTATTTTGGATACTGATGAGAGCCTTAAGAGTATTCTAAAGGAAGATACATGTTTTGTATCACATAAGGCACAAACATTGGGGAATCTCCTATCTCCATCTATGTTGCCAAGACCCCCACAGAGAAAAAAACTGGCTTTCCATTAAACCAGGATTTTACAAGTGTGGAAGCAGGAGATGCAAATCTTGTTCCTATGCTTCTTTTGGATCAAGTTTTGTGTCTACTGCCAATAATAAGCATTTTCAGATTCGGGAACATATGACTTGCAATTCTTGTTATGTCATTTCTCTTTTGACATGCAAGGGATGTTTGAGGCAGTATGTAGGTTAAACGACACATGCTCTGAAGGACCGTTTTTTTGGAACATTTACGTTCTATAGAGGACCCAGAGTCTACCACTCCAATATCCCTGCATTTCAAAAAATGTCACAACTCTGATAGTTCACTCTTGACATTCCAGGCTATCCAATTGATTCCTAGACATCCCAGAGGAGGGAATAGAGGAACAATTCTCAGTAAAAGAGAAGTTTTTTGGATTTTTCATTTGGATACCCAGTTGCCAATTGGTTTAAACTCAGAGTGGGACGTCAAATTGTATGTAGATCAATAATTATATGTGCACTACATTGTTCCTCTGTTTACTAATTTTGATTGTAGTTCATAGCTGTCACTTTAAATTTTCATGGCATTCTGTTTATATATATATATATATATATATATATAGTTAAGAATGTTTTTACTCATTGCCATTTACTTTATATCATGACTACTTCTACTTGTGTTACTGTGTTTAATAAGAATAGGTTTGCATTATTCGTTATATTTTTAACAGGTATTTCATAGAAGTCTGATATCTTATAACACATGACCAGTATTTGGCTTTAAACAATCCCCCTACTACACACCCACTTTTTTGGCCATGTAAAGATATTTCAATTGTTTGTTAATTGAGGGGGAGGAATTGTGGGTGTTCAGTACGGTCACTGATGATTATGTGTTATACACACTAAGGAAACGCGTCTGACCTGTTTTTACTGACTGGTGCTGCCAGCCGTATCACTATATGCCTATAATACTAATTTGTAATGTGCTCTGTTATACATTACATTAAAGTTCACAGAAGCAAGCTGCGTGTGCCTATATTCAGAGTGCACAAGTGAAAGGGGTAGTGGCTTTTGATGCAAGAGGAATGTGAGTAAGGTTGACTGAGTTTTGTTTTCTGAGTCTATGGGATGGTACACATGAATGTGCACAGCTAGGCAGTTGTTGGGACCAGGATTAGGGGAGATGTCACCAGCAGTTAGTAAAAGCAAGAGGGAGAGTGACATGAGATGAGATGCAGATTTGCTTTTGAGATGAGGTGCAGGGGGGAGAGAGAGTGTTTAGGAATAGGTAAAGTTCATGAGTACAAAAGTAAGGTGAGTTTAAGAGAGATGGGCTAATGAACAGTGCAGGTGGCGAGGGAGAAGAAGTAATTGAATAATGTAGTTTGTTATAAAGACAAGAGGCAGCAAAAAGGAATGTGAATATATTGAGCATTTTTACAAAACTGGGAACCAAATAAACACATAAGACACAGTATTACAGTAACAATTGCATTAGGAAACAATGAGGTACATAATACATAATATTATAGAAGTACTTGCCTTGTGTCTTGCCCCTTGCCCAATCCTTGTTCAATTCTTGTATAATTCTATTGTTAATGCCTCACTTATAAAATGTTCACTTCAAAATGTAAACATATGTTGTTGTAGCAATGCACAGTCCAATGCAATGCACATCCCAAGCTGACGTTAAAATATAAAGGCAGGGAAGTCAGTTGTGTCCACTAAACTACTTGATTGATAAATCAGAAACAAATGAAGGGCCAATTTGAAAGTTAGATTCTGGTCTGGTCAGGGTGAGTTAAGTAAACAGACAATAACATTTGAAGGAGGTTAAAACTATGGCATATGACAGCTATACATTTTAGAACAATACCAAGTATTGATAAGGATTGAACATCACATAGCAATTAACAAAACATTAGAAGTAAGACATACAATAATCCCGGTATTGCTATCATTTTTAATAGATTTATTTTACCATAAAGAGAAAGGGGAAGTGTGTCCCAGTGTTTAAGTGTTTCAGAGAATATCAGCTTCCTTTATAATTAAGGAGTATATCTCTGCTAGGTCCGCGAAGAACTTAAGCCCTAAATAGATTAATGAATGCTTTACTTCTTTAAAGATTTGGGTTTCTGAATCCTGTCTCTTATGAATCCATAAAACTTATGACTTGTTTGTGTTAATTTTGTAGCCTGAAAATGAGTCGAACGTTTCAACAGTTTGACAAATAAGTTTAAAATGTACTTTTGATTGTCTGGTAAAGATTAGTAGATCATCAGCGTACACTGCGAGTTTAATCTCTTTACTGTGGATTACTATTCCTGGAATATTTAATCTTAAAGCAATCAGTAGTTGTTCTAGGACTAATTTAAAGATCAATGGGGAGAGAGGACAGCCTTGGCGAGTTCCTCTCAGCAATGGAAAATATGCTGTTTTATGATTATTTATTACTTGCGCTGCCTGGGACTTCCTATATAATAATTCTATGACATTGTAGCAGTTTCCAGAGAAACCAAATTTAGTTAGTGGTCCCATAAAATTGAATCAAAGGCTTTGTGCGCGTCTAGAGATATTATGGATATATCAATCCCATTTATTTCTTTGTTACATTTTTTATTATACCAAAAATCTGATATTGTTAAATACAATTTCCTTAGATTTATGTTAGATGAGCGACCTTTCATAAAGCCCATCTGGTCCAGTTGAATTATTTCCCTCAGAATTGTATGTAGTCTTTTTGCTATAATGCCTGTAGCTATTTTATAATTTATGTTTAGGAGTTAAATGGTCTGTACGATTCTAGTAAGTGTGGATCTTTCCCTGGGTTTGGGATAACAATTATTATAAATTCATTAAAATCTGCAGAAGGTATATAAGTTGTCCATTCCAGAATTTTTTCAAGAGTAGTGTTTGTATAGGGGTAGTTTTATTTATTAAGATTTTGTAGAATTCTGAGGGTTATCCGTCAGGACCAGCAGCTTTATTGTTAAACATTTTTCTAATTGTTTGAGATACTTTTTCTTCTGTGATAGGTTCATTGAGTTTATTTAGCTGAGTAGTGTCTATTTTTGGAACATTAAATGATTTCCAAAATTGGTCTTTCTTTTCCTCATCTACTGGGTAGGATGTATATAGATTTGCAAAGTATTCATAAAATGCTTCTTGCATATCTTTAAAATTAGTTACAATATTGTCGCTGCCTTTTAGTTAATAAACACAGTTTTTTTCTGATTATTAACTAATTGCGCCAGGAACCTGCCAGATCTATTACCAAATCTGTAGAATTTAGTACAGGACTTCATATTTTCTTTAATTTCATTTTGTGTAAAAAAGTTGACTCTGTTCTGTTTCCCTAGGATATATTTTTCCCAGTTGGGCATGGATCTATTCCCCAAATATACTGAATATGCATTCATTAATGCTTTGGCATCTATGTGAAGAACATTGGAATGTGAAATGTTCATATTTTTATGTCGGGTTAGCGCACATGTTTGCGTGCGAGTAGGGTGTTAGATTTTTTCCCCATTTTTTTTACTCCATTGACTTCTATAAGGCAATATGTTATTATGAGCACAATATTCTAAGTTTGGCTTTTTATACTTGTCAGTAATACAAGCACTACCCAATGCACGCAAAAAGCTTACTTCTAGCACAGTTAACGCTCGAGCAGGAGAGTTAAATAATGCTCCTAATCTGGCCCTTAATATCCAGAAGCTTGTAGCATTTTTGTATTCTGTCTGTCTTTTTGCAAAAATAAATAAATAAACAAATAATTAAATAAATGATTTATGATGCACAACATCAGAAATACTGGTGGTAAATGAGTAAGGTAAAATAACCTAATCTAAGCAAATGATTGGTAAATTTTGAAGTCCTGATTTAAAGGTGTTCCCCGTTATTGCACAAATCCTGGAATCTCATACAAATTGTTTTCTCCATCGAAACAATCTGGCTGCACTTAGTGAAGCAGATGTTTTTTTCATGCACCCTTCCAGCAACACAAATAGCATTAACCGCATGCTGAATCTTCCTTAACAGCTTATAAATCGAATCATTAGGATTTCATTCCTTGTAATGAACACATTTGTCTCTTCAATGTCAATTATTATCTTGGTTGTAAACAGTGTGCTGCAGAGCTTGCAACAGATTTAAAGATTCACACATACTACCCAACTGATAAAGGCATAAGAAATCATTTTTAGAAACAAACATTTGTTACTATTTCTATTCATGGATATATATATTTTTTTTAGTATATTCTAACTAGTCTTGAATTTGGACTATGAACTTATTGAATACAGAATCAATTCATCTTGTCTTCCCCATGACGTTATTTGTAAATTAGATAATTGAGAAGATAATTTAGTGTTGTTGCTATAAGGTCATTCAGATACTGCTTTACTGTGTTGCTATCAAACTCGTGTGATATATCATACCTTGTAAACCTAATGTAAGTGGCTGCAGTTTTATGAATCATCTAGTGATGTTCAAAATGCTAATGTATGCTGTGAGGATTAGGATGTCAAAATAACTGCTTCAGGTCACACATTAAGATCTAAATGCTTCTCCGCTGTTTAGTGTGTACTATTGATTCTAGACACAGTTACAGAAGAGATTGAAAGCTTGCACTTTTAGCATGTCAGATGCATTTGCTCAGATTCCTCCCCAGTGCTATAAATAAGAGAATACTATCCAGATTGATTGCAGCTAATGCCACTTGCATAGGAACACGGTGATGCAAAGTTGTTATGATTATAGTAAGCTTGTGTAACATGGACTACAGTTCTTGCTAGCAGTTATGCTAGCTGAGATTAAACACAATGTAGTTTTTTATTAAGTCATTATATATTTACTTTAGGATTCTTAAATGTACTAAACAATGGCCAGCACTGATGTCATAAAACATTCTTTTTGGTAATAAGTTGTATTTGATTCCACGTACAAAATATTTTATCCAAACTGCTTGGGACCAAAAAAGATTTGGATTTTAGAATAGTTTGGATTTAGGAATATTTCTAAAATGGGACAGTTTAGGGAGGAGATGGGACCAAGTGTAAAAAAACAATTGTAATTTAGACAATATTTACAAGTCATAATGCAGCTTATACATGCAACCTAAAAGTAGTTTCATGTCATTTTTTTTTGTATACATAGTACCCTCGGACAGATAGTACAATACAGAAATCAGAATGGTAATAGTTGTTGTTTCAAATAAATATAGAATATCATTTGCATTTTAGAACCCAAGGCAAATACAATGGCAGTGAGGGTTATGAAAATGGTATTTTCTAAATAATTTTATTTAAAAATAAATCTGGATTTCTGAATAATTCTGGGTTTTGTGATTTTTACCTGTTTTCTAACAACATATTAAATGAAAACTCAGTAATTGATGTGTAGTGACAATGTCATGCGTAAAATGAAAATGATAGACTGATGATAGATGATAGATAAGTAAAGAGACAGACACACAGACAGATGATAATAGAAATAAACAGTTGGGCTTGAGTGAAAACAAAATTTGAATGGCCTTTAGAGCTAGCATAAATTGTAGGGGGTAAAAAAAAAGTTGTACCAAGCACAATACATTAAAATAAAGTATTACACTCATATCTATACTTTCTGACAAAAATATTTAATATAAATATTAATAATATATTTTTTATTTAAAAGGGATATGGTATATGGCACATTTTTTGACTAGAAAGGGCTATAATATATTCTTCACTTAGAAGAAAAAGTTCTTTATATATATATATATATATATATATATATATATATATATATATATATATATATATATATATATATATATATATATATATATATATATATATATAGGGAGTGCAAAATTATTAGGCAAGTTGTATTTTTGAGGATTAATTTTATTATTGAACAACAACCATGTTCTCAATGAACCCAAAAACTCATTAATATCAAAGCTGAATAGTTTTGGAAGTAGTTTTTAGTTTGTTTTTAGTTATAGCTATTTTAGGGGGATATCTGTGTGTACAGGTGACTATTACTGTGCATAATTATTAGGCAACTTAACAAAAAACAAATATATACCCATTTCAATTATTTATTGTTACCAGTGAAACCAATATAACATCTCAACATTCACAAATATACATTTCTGACATTCAAAAACAAAACAAAAACAAATCAGTGACCAATATAGCCACCTTTCTTTGCAAGGACACTCAAAAGCCTGCCATCCATGGATTCTGTCAGTGTTTTGATCTGTTCACCATCAACATTGCGTGCAGGAGCAACCACAGCCTCCCAGACACTGTTCAGAGAGGTGTACTGTTTTCCCTCCTTGTAAATCTCACATTTGATGATGGACCACAGGTTCTCAATGGGGTTCAGATCAGGTGAACAAGGAGGCCATGTCATTAGATTTTCTTCTTTTATACCCTTTCTTGCCAGCCACGCTGTGGAGTACTTGGACGCGTGTGATGGAGCATTGTCCTGCATGAAAATCATGTTTCCTGAAGGATGCAGACTTCTTCCTGTACCACTGCTTGAAGAAGGTGTCTTCCAGAAACTGGCAGTAGAACTGGGAGTTGAGCTTGACTCCATCCTCAACCCGAAAAGGCCCCACAAGCTCATCTTTGATGATAGCAGCCCAAACCAGTACTCCACCTCCACCTGGCTGGCGTCTGAGTCGGACTGGAGCTCTCTGCCCTTTACCAATCCAGCCATGGGCCCATCCATCTGGCCCATCAAGACTCACTCTCATTGCACCAGTCCATAAAACCTTAGAAAAATCAGTCTTGAGATATTTCTTGGCCCAGTCTTGACGTTTCAGCTTGTGTGTCTTGTTCAGTGGTGGTCGTCTTTCAGCCTTTCTTACCTTGGCCATGTCTCTGAGTATTGCACACCTTGTGCTTTTGGGCACTCCAGTGATGTTGCAGCTCTGAAATATGGCCAAACTGGTGGCAAGTGGCATCTTGGCAGCTGCATGCTTGACTTTTCTCAGTTCATGGGCAGTTATTTTGCGCCTTGATTTTTCCACACGCTTCTTGCGACCCTGTTGACTATTTTGAATGAAACGCTTGATTGTTCGATGATCACGCTTCAGAAGCTTTGCAATTTTAAGAGTGCTGCATCCCTTTGCAAGATATCTCACTATTTTTGACTTTTCTGAGCCTGTCAAGTCCTTCTTTTGACCCATTTTGCCAAAGGAAAGGAAGTTGCCTAATAATTATGCACACCTGATATAGGGTGTTGATGTCATTAGACCACACCCCTTCTCATTACAGAGATGCACATCACCTAATATGCTTAATTGGTAGTAGGCTTTCGAGCCTATACAGCTTGGAGTAAGACAACATGCATAAAGAGGATGATGTGATCAAAATACTCATTTGCCTAATAATTCTGCACTCCCTGTATATATATATATATATATATATATATATATATATATATATATATATATAAAACAATGTGTGTGTGTATATATATATATATATATATATATACACCTATATATATATATATATATATATATATATATGTGTGTGTATATACGTGTTTTTATATGTGCATATATGTACATATAAACACATATATACATGGGTATACATATATACACACACACACATGTATATATATATATATATATAATCCATCAGAAGTATGCACTCACTCCATTGTGGAAGCTTCCATGCCCAGGTGTCTCCTGAAAATGTAAAATAGAAATTCATGACTGAAACAGGGCACTCACAGGTCTTTGCAAAAAATATTTTTATTTCATGTATATGTCAATGTTTCGGCTCGCATGTCGAGCCTTCCTCAAGACAGTCTATACAAATTGAAATTTTATACAAATCAATCTAACATGTTATAGTCACTATAACATGTAGACATAATGCAAAATATAAATATAAATACAAAAAACAAATGAAACAATTAATTAAACCCATATGCACCTTAAACAATGTGATTAAAAATTCAACACCTAGAGTATTTTACAAATCTAAGTATATAATAAAACAGCTTACACTAGTTTAACACCAGCAGTGCTAAAAAATATACATTAACAATTGTTGCCTGTGTGATACAGCATCAAATTCAAACTATGTTATATTTACAAACTGCAACAACAGTAGTTGCAAGTGATGTGATGCAACACTGTAACACTTTGAATAAAAAAGAGCACCAGATGTAAACATGAATGATGGCCATCTCAGTTACAAATATTTTAAACACTATTGCATGGGCCAAACAGTTGGTAAATGCAACTGTAAACCAGCCAAGTTGACGACATTTAAGTATACATCATTGTGCAATACACCATAGGTACATCAATGTGACAAAGTATATTTCAAACATTAGATTAACTCTTAAAAAACACATACCTTAGTTGCTATAAACCAAAGCGTGTAATACTGCTTTCCATGAGTAATCTGATACAGTACAGGATTTCCCTGTTAAAATACCCGCTCTGCGGTTCACGTCATAGTACGTGATGCGTGTAAAAGGAGTGTGTCATATTGACCAATTGAAAGGGAGGCACTACGTAATCGTAGTATATATCTGTTTGTCAGGCAAAAGACCCGTAAGCCCTTTATTATTCAACCACACCATAATTGTTCAATATTAGCGACATATACAGCTATACAGCAGGAATCCACAGGAGGGTGACTGTGTATAATCAAATTGATATAATATATAGAGAGACCTGCTTTGATATAATGCGCAAGTCACTAATCAAAACCGATGACTTATTAAATATTGATTATTGGGGCGGAGTTAACTGCCATGCTGAGAGAGGAAGCACATTTGAGGAGCTCCGTGTTTCAAACTTTGTAAAAGCAGCTAAAATAGCTTTAACTCTAAGATATTTAATCCCTTGGGTGTCTTGTACCCTATAGGATACTGATTCTGCACTTTTGCCATAGAGGTGCTTTCCCTACACCTTTATTTTCATCTTCCCTTCCTATCATCAGGAGGGTGCCGCGTCTCTCTGCACCTAGCATTAGGCTTTACAGCCCCAGATTACCTTCGGTGAAAGAGGTTGGCTCCTCAAGGTACTGCACAGAGCCTTATGTGCTCCGGAGGGTCGGGGATCTGCTCTGGAGCTGAAGACTAGGCTACACTGCGCAGCGCTGCTGCGCCTGCTGTCCGAGCTGCTGATTTTGGGCCAAGAGAGCCTGCTGAGTCTGTTAGCATGCGGCCTCCTGAGGAGTCAGTACCGGGCCTGATTGAAGTGAGGGGTGTCCGTCCCAGGAGCAGGATTGAAGAGGGAGCGAGTCTGTTCAGTGGCACAGGGGTCTGTGGTGAGCCACTGGAGAGTGTATCCTGACACACAGGTTGCCGGCTGTTTGGCGTGAATCGAGGCGATTTTGGACTAGTTCCAAAACATTAAGAAGGCCTGCAAGCCAGGAGCACCGTGAATGGGGTCTAACACAGTGGCAGCAGTTTTAGTGAGGACTTTTGGCAGCTAGTGAATTACCCTGCTCCCAATACAACCAGCCGTGGTGAGGAGACTGACATCGCTGCCGACCTGGGTGAGACCATAGCCTTTTGGCTGCTTCGTCCTTTATATAATTACTGATAATTATAACTATTCTAGCCACCTGCCATTAACTGTAGCCCCACACTATCACATCCATACATTTCCAGAAAAGGTTTGAGCCCCCCTGTGAGCTCACTGTGCCCCTTACAGCGCTGTGTTCCTATGAACCCACTCCCCACAACTCAGTTGCTCCAATAGGCCTCAACCTCCATCTTAGTGACTGATTCTAAAACTTCATCAAACTTCTTCATATAATACAAGTGAGAGTACTTCTTTGCATTTTGAGCTCCTTTGGTAGAAACTGCGCTGTTTCATAATATATTAGGGGTATTTGTACACTAGCTGCTGCGTCAACCTATGTATCTCTGTGGGCCTTCCCCAGAGTGGAGTGTTATCTTTTTTTTTTTTCTCTCTCTCTTTGCCTTGTCTTGTCACACCTGTAACACTTAGCCTGTATAATTTGCTTTATACTGTTCTGACACAAATTAACTGCAGCACTCTCTATAGACAAGGTTATTAATACCTTAATCCCTTCAAATCCCCAGTCCACATTATTATCTTATACCCATTTATAGGGAGCAGCTATGTAACTAGTATGAATTAGGGGGTTTCCTATTACTCAACTATTTATTTCTACCTCATATAGTTAGATTTTGTAAAGTCTCTCAATTAGGCTACCCTGCCTAGCACATAGTACTCACAAGGTTCACTAGAGGCCCCCATGCCGCACTCAACCTACATCAAGGGGTTTATTTCCCCCCTAAGTGCACATAAAACCCCATTCTTTTGGCTCATTAATTGAGGGCAGCTGTGCTACTTACATGATTTTAGGGGGTTTCCTACACAACTGTTTGTTTGTACCTCATATAATTAGGTTTTGTAAAGTCTCTCCTCACCTCCCCACTCCTGCCCAGCTTGTCTGGGTGGGTCATATCCCACTTCCTTTTCCCCTTCCTTCAGGTCGTATCCTCTGCATCCCTGGGGTGGGGAGTAGGTCTTCAGATAACATTATCCTCTCTGCATCCTGTAGGTAGACCAAGGTTTACCGACCAGTCCTCCTCATTTATATAGGCTCAATAAGGAGTCTACTGCTTCAAGGTGAGGACAAAAAATAGGTACTTGTACTTAGCATGTGATAGATACCATTAAGATGACGCTCAGCCCCGCTCTATAGATCTTAGAGTAATGCTTGTCATGAATGTGTGATGTACTAACTTTCTTTTTCAGCGGAGTTATACGTATTTTACTTGCAAAGAGACCTTAGGTTTATATTTTTGCTAGACTCCCCTAATATCTTGCCTCCTCAATATGCCTCATTCGGGTAGGAGGCTTCCCAAATCAACACTGAAATCTAAGAAGACGGTCTATGACCACGTTACACAACAGCCCAAAGGTCCAAACATGGTATCTCAAAGAGATCTAAGTGACCCCGACTCACAGGATGAGGAGTCTCAATCTAGTATTCACTCTGCGTCTGCCTCACAGCACTTTATCACTGAAACAACGTTGCAGAAAATGTTAGCTTCATAGACCAAATTTATAATGCAGGAAATAAAACGTAGTTCCGCCGAAGTCAAAAAGGAGATCTCTGAAATTGGAGAAAGGGTAGATTAATTGGAACGGAAACAGGATGATATGGTGATGGATCAGTCTAACCTCCTCTCATATTCAGAAAATTTAGCAGAACAAATCGCCCAACTAGAACTTAAGTTAGCTGACATAGAGGACAGATCCAGGCGCAATAATATCAGATTTAGGGGAATTCCTGAGTCGGTCGCTCCAGCTGAGTTACAGGAGTTTTTGATGGAACTGTTTCATGATCTGATAGGTACTCCTGAAAGCCTAACTAACACCATGGAATGTGCACACAGGGCATTACGCCCCAGAACTGTGGCCTCTGACAAACCACGGGATGTAATAGTCGGTTTCCACAGCTTCTCGTACAAGGACAAACTGATTCAAGCAGCCTTCAAAAAACCTCCTCTTAGCAAGATATTTAAAGAAATACAACTCCTCCCTGATCTCTCAGCTCACACCCTTCAACAAAGTAGGCATTTCCAGCCTGTCACTATTACTCTGCGTAAAAATAACATCAAATACCCGGCTTATTATCACTAAAGATAATCAAACATATGTGGCTGCAACCTTAGCTCAGGGCCTACCTCTTCTGGCGACCTGGGGTCTTTGGCCGGAGCCTCCCCCACAACGAGATTCTCCTCATCCCAAATTATGAGCATCTGCACCTGAGTGGACTACTAAAGATCAAAGAGTTAAAAGACCAAAGATGCTCCAACTCACAGACACTAGTTAATTCAGTGGAACTCCACCTTCTACCTTCTTCTGAAGGCCTGCCCTATTTGCAATACCGGTATAGGTTTAAATTTTCAATATGTATTTTGTTTGTATTTTTTCTTGATGTTTCGCTGATTAAGTTAAAGTTAACTGTTATTTACTTGTAGTTCACTATGTGTATGTTACAGAGCGGGGCTGATGATGTTCTCAGCCTCACACATTTAGGTTCATCACTTAATATTCTCCGCCCCCACTTAGAAGTCCATGCTAGGACTCCTTTAGGTGGATTATTTCCACCACATTTTGGAACACTCACTTAGTGTCCGTCCTACACCCCCATCTTCTTCCCTATACCCTTATTCCCCCTTCTGCTACTACATTACGTGCCCTATCCCCAGTGGCATAGCTTCACTCTCCTTTTCCCACTACCTGCTATGTCCACTATTAGGTTGTTAACCCATAATGTTAGAGGCCTCAATTCCCCTCATAAGTGCAGACTGTTACTAAGATCCCTAAAACATCACAACCCTGATGTGGTCTTTCTCCAAGAAACCCATTGTTTAGATAGGGAACCCCTCAAGCTTATTTCCAAGACTTATACGCACATTGAAACAGCCTCTTTTACCAAAAAAGCTAGAGGGGTGGCGATCCTATTACATAAGTGGCTCGCCTTTGAGTCAATACAAGTCATTAAGGACCCTCAGGCGAGATATATTATCCTAATCTGTAAGTTAAATCATGTTACCTATACCCTGGCTTCTATATATCTCCCAAATGCTAACCAACCAAGATACCTCAAACACATTCTTCACATACTTGCACAGGTCCAACTGGTTAGGGTCCTTATAGCTGGGGACTTTAATATGGTCTGGGACCACACAGTCAACAGAAAAAACCACTTCTATGACTATAGCGCCTTCTCCAGCCAAACAATTATCTAGCAGGTTTCGACACTTAATGCTTTGCTCAGGCCTTTAGACATCTGGAGAGCCCTCCACCCACATGATTATGACTACACACACTTTTCACATCCTCACAGACTGTACTCCAGACTGGACTACATATTCTCTACAGCAGACTCTCTCGACCTAGCTACACAGGCCAGAATTTTCCTCTGCGCCTGGTCTGATCATGATTTGGTGCAGGCCGATATAAACCCGACCAACACTACTCGCTCGAGGCCCAACTGGCGACTACCCCATCATATCCTTGAGGATGTGCCCTTTAGGGAAGATCTCCGCAGGGATATTACTCACTTCATACAAACCAATGACAATGCCTCTGTTAGGGATGACACCTTGTTGGGAGCAGCTAAAGCCACAATCAGAGGGCTTTTGTTCACTAAACAAGCACATCTCAGAAAGCAAGCTGGCCTCACCCTCTCCCAAGCCCATATCAAATTGAGAGAGCTAGAAGAACAAAATAGGAACACAATCAATAGAGACATCACATCTCAAATCACTGCAGTTAAGAACCACATTTCTCAGCTTGAGCTTCGCAGAACCCAGATTTATCTCACAAAACTGAAACATCTGTTTTATTACAAAAGCAATAAGGCTGACTCCTTACTAGCTAATTAAATTAGAAATAGGGCAGGGGCTTCGCAAATCCACTGCATACGAACCTCAGAATCCTTTCTCCAAGTCCCGTCCCAAATAGGGTAGGCATTCGCCGATTATTATGCTAAATTATATAATATAGCCACATCTGAATCACCTAGGTCCACTCCTCAGGAGGTGCTGCGAACCTACCTTGAGACCCTGTCACTCCCCACACTCTCCCTCGAACAGTGGAACCTTTTGAGTTCCCCTTTTTACTTTCGGAAATCCTGATGGTTATTAGAAATGCGAAATCCTTCAAGTAACCTGGTCCAGACAGTTATCCGGTTCATTTCTATAAAACTTTTGCTCGGGAGCTCTCCCCTTTTCTGCTCAAGTTCTACAACTTAGCTAGAAAAGAAGGCCCCTTTCAAAAAGAATTTCTAGAAGCCAGCATAGTAACCATTCTAAAAACCAAACAAGGATCCAACACTTTGCGCCAGCTATAGGCCCATCTCTTTGAAAAATACTGATATAAAATTTTACTCCAAGATTTTGGCCAACAGGCTTGCTAAGCTACTACCCTCCCCAATTGACCCAGACCAGGTGGGCTTTGTGCCCCAATGAGAGGGCCCTGATAACACAAGAAGACTTTTTAACATTCTTATTCTCTCTTCTCGGCTCCGGAAGCCACTCTCTGTCATCTCTCTTGATGTCGAGAAGGCCTTTGACCGAGTCAGATGGCAGTACCTTTGGGCGATCCTTGAACGTTTCCGCCTCCCTAGCAATTTTATAGGGGCTATCAAAGCACTTTATACGACTCCCACAGCTTCGGTGGGTGGCCTGGGCTTCCGTTCCCCCTCTTTCGCTATCACAAATGGCACTAGGCAGGGCTGTCCCCTGTCACTGCTGCTGTTCGCCTTATCAATCGAGCCTTTGGCGGTACAAATAAGAGCTGACCCCAGATCCAGGGCGTCACCTTGTTTGGCACCTCGCACAAAATTGCGCTTTTCACGGATGATGTCACACTATTTTCGGCTCTGCCCATGCAGAATATTCCCAGACTATTGGATACGCTTGCCTCCGTTGGTGCCCATTCTTACTACAAATTAAACCTTTCAAAGACGGAAGTGTACACACAAGGCTTCACGAGTGCACAATTGGCCTCCTTGAAAAAAAGCTTTAATTTCACTTGGACGGATAACTCTGTCTTGCATTTAGGAGTTAGACTATCTAGTAGCCTCCCCCAAACTATCAAAGACAACTACCTTCCCCTCCTTGCCTCACTCCGCTCCTTGAGGAGGGATTGGAACATGCAACATGTATCCTGGCTTGGCAGGATTACCGCTTTGAAAATGTCTTTCCTCCCTAAACTCACCTACCTGTTCCGTTGCCTTCCCATCAAGATTCCGAAATATCTCCTGCTCCAATTTCAGAGTGGTTTAATGAAATTCATCTGACAGGACAAACCTCCCAGAGTAGCACACAAACTACTTCAACTCTCTAGAACTTCTGGTGGTATTGCCTCTCCGTCGGTCTTCCGATATTATGAAGGTGCTATGCTCACCCATGTTTCCCAATGGGGAGTTAAATTATCCCACTCCAAATGGAGGTCAATTGAGCAAGCCTCCCTACCTCACCATATTAGCTTACGAGACCTGATCTGGACTCCACTGCACTGTGGTAGAGAGTTAGAGTTAATAAATCCAGTTATCTTGGGATGCCTAGACTTTTGGGACAAAATTAGACACCACCCTAATATTGCTCCACACCCCTCTCCTATCACTTCCATTCCGGGTCTCCTCTCGGGACTACAGGACTCCCACCCTAATAAATGGGTGCAACTGGGGGTTAACCTAGTGTCGGACTTGTGGTCCATGACCTCCCGGGATTCTTTCAAGCAGCTCTCCCAAATCAGTGGTGGTACTGGAGTGCCTCCCTACTTGCCCTTTGAGTTCCACAGAATTAAGAGCTTTTTAAATAGCTGGGGATTTAAACCGAATCTTATCCACCCGCTAACCCTATGGGAGTCCATTTTGGACCAGGGGGGCCAGGTTGTGTAGGCCCCTCACCCTACATTATGTGCTGTTGAGTGGTTCACAAAGCCCTGAAACACCTGCTAATCTGGCCCGTTGGGAGACACATTAAGTATGCGAGTTCTTCCCGAAGTGTGGGAGCGTGTCTTTTCTTTGACTCAAAAGGCCATACACTGCACAACGCCATAGAGGTGCTTTCCCTACACCTTTATTTTCATCTTCCCTTCCTATCATCAGGAGGGTGCCGCGTCTCTCTGCACCTAGCATTAGGCTTTACAGCCCCAGATTACCTTCGGTGAAAGAGGTTGGCTCCTCAAGGTACTGCACAGAGCCTTATGTGCTCCGGAGGGTCGGGGATCTGCTCTGGAGCTGAAGACTAGGCTACACTGCGCAGCGCTGCTGCGCCTGCTGTCCGAGCTGCTGATTTTGGGCCAAGAGAGCCTGCTGAGTCTGTTAGCATGCGGCCTCCTGAGGAGTCAGTACCGGGCCTGATTGAAGTGAGGGGTGTCCGTCCCAGGAGCAGGATTGAAGAGGGAGCGAGTCTGTTCAGTGGCACAGGGGTCTGTGGTGAGCCACTGGAGAGTGTATCCTGACACACAGGTTGCCGGCTGTTTGGCGTGAATCGAGGCGATTTTGGACTAGTTCCAAAACATTAAGAAGGCCTGCAAGCCAGGAGCACCGTGAATGGGGTCTAACACAGTGGCAGCAGTTTTAGTGAGGACTTTTGGCAGCTAGTGAATTACCCTGCTCCCAATACAACCAGCCGTGGTGAGGAGACTGACATCGCTGCCGACCTGGGTGAGACCATAGCCTTTTGGCTGCTTCGTCCTTTATATAATTACTGATAATTATAACTATTCTAGCCACCTGCCATTAACTGTAGCCCCACACTATCACATCCATACATTTCCAGAAAAGGTTTGAGCCCCCCTGTGAGCTCACTGTGCCCCTTACAGCGCTGTGTTCCTATGAACCCACTCCCCACAACTCAGTTGCTCCAATAGGCCTCAACCTCCATCTTAGTGACTGATTCTAAAACTTCATCAAACTTCTTCATATAATACAAGTGAGAGTACTTCTTTGCATTTTGAGCTCCTTTGGTAGAAACTGCGCTGTTTCATAATATATTAGGGGTATTTGTACACTAGCTGCTGCGTCAACCTATGTATCTCTGTGGGCCTTCCCCAGAGTGGAGTGTTATCTTTTTTTTTTTTCTCTCTCTCTTTGCCTTGTCTTGTCACACCTGTAACACTTAGCCTGTATAATTTGCTTTATACTGTTCTGACACAAATTAACTGCAGCACTCTCTATAGACAAGGTTATTAATACCTTAATCCCTTCAAATCCCCAGTCCACATTATTATCTTATACCCATTTATAGGGAGCAGCTATGTAACTAGTATGAATTAGGGGGTTTCCTATTACTCAACTATTTATTTCTACCTCATATAGTTAGATTTTGTAAAGTCTCTCAATTAGGCTACCCTGCCTAGCACATAGTACTCACAAGGTTCACTAGAGGCCCCCATGCCGCACTCAACCTACATCAAGGGGTTTATTTCCCCCCTAAGTGCACATAAAACCCCATCCTTTTGGCTCATTAATTGAGGGCAGCTGTGCTACTTACATGATTTTAGGGGGTTTCCTACACAACTGTTTGTTTGTACCTCATATAATTAGGTTTTGTAAAGTCTCTCCTCACCTCCCCACTCCTGCCCAGCTTGTCTGGGTGGGTCATATCCCACTTCCTTTTCCCCTTCCTTCAGGTCGTATCCTCTGCATCCCTGGGGTGGGGAGTAGGTCTTCAGATAACATTATCCTCTCTGCATCCTGTAGGTAGACCAAGGTTTACCGACCAGTCCTCCTCATTTATATAGGCTCAATAAGGAGTCTACTGCTTCAAGGTGAGGACAAAAAATAGGTACTTGTACTTAGCATGTGATAGATACCATTAAGATGACGCTCAGCCCCGCTCTATAGATCTTAGAGTAATGCTTGTCATGAATGTGTGATGTACTAACTTTCTTTTTCAGCGGAGTTATACGTATTTTACTTGCAAAGAGACCTTAGGTTTATATTTTTGCTAGACTCCCCTAATATCTTGCCTCCTCAATATGCCTCATTCGGGTAGGAGGCTTCCCAAATCAACACTGAAATCTAAGAAGACGGTCTATGACCACGTTACACAACAGCCCAAAGGTCCAAACATGGTATCTCAAAGAGATCTAAGTGACCCCGACTCACAGGATGAGGAGTCTCAATCTAGTATTCACTCTGCGTCTGCCTCACAGCACTTTATCACTGAAACAACGTTGCAGAAAATGTTAGCTTCATAGACCAAATTTATAATGCAGGAAATAAAACGTAGTTCCGCCGAAGTCAAAAAGGAGATCTCTGAAATTGGAGAAAGGGTAGATTAATTGGAACGGAAACAGGATGATATGGTGATGGATCAGTCTAACCTCCTCTCATATTCAGAAAATTTAGCAGAACAAATCGCCCAACTAGAACTTAAGTTAGCTGACATAGAGGACAGATCCAGGCGCAATAATATCAGATTTAGGGGAATTCCTGAGTCGGTCGCTCCAGCTGAGTTACAGGAGTTTTTGATGGAACTGTTTCATGATCTGATAGGTACTCCTGAAAGCCTAACTAACACCATGGAATGTGCACACAGGGCATTACGCCCCAGAACTGTGGCCTCTGACAAACCACGGGATGTAATAGTCTGTTTCCACAGCTTCTCGTACAAGGACAAACTGATTCAAGCAGCCTTCAAAAAACCTCCTCTTAGCAAGATATTTAAAGAAATACAACTCCTCCCTGATCTCTCAGCTCACACCCTTCAACAAAGTAGGCATTTCCAGCCTGTCACTATTACTCTGCGTAAAAATAACATCAAATACCCGGCTTATTATCACTAAAGATAATCAAACATATGTGGCTGCAACCTTAGCTCAGGGCCTACCTCTTCTGGCGACCTGGGGTCTTTGGCCGGAGCCTCCCCCACAACGAGATTCTCCTCATCCCAAATTATGAGCATCTGCACCTGAGTGGACTACTAAAGATCAAAGAGTTAAAAGACCAAAGATGCTCCAACTCACAGACACTAGTTAATTCAGTGGAACTCCACCTTCTACCTTCTTCTGAAGGCCTGCCCTATTTGCAATACCGGTATAGGTTTAAATTTTCAATATGTATTTTGTTTGTATTTTTTCTTGATGTTTCGCTGATTAAGTTAAAGTTAACTGTTATTTACTTGTAGTTCACTATGTGTATGTTACAGAGCGGGGCTGATGATGTTCTCAGCCTCACACATTTAGGTTCATCACTTAATATTCTCCGCCCCCACTTAGAAGTCCATGCTAGGACTCCTTTAGGTGGATTATTTCCACCACATTTTGGAACACTCACTTAGTGTCCGTCCTACACCCCCATCTTCTTCCCTATACCCTTATTCCCCCTTCTGCTACTACATTACGTGCCCTATCCCCAGTGGCATAGCTTCACTCTCCTTTTCCCACTACCTGCTATGTCCACTATTAGGTTGTTAACCCATAATGTTAGAGGCCTCAATTCCCCTCATAAGTGCAGACTGTTACTAAGATCCCTAAAACATCACAACCCTGATGTGGTCTTTCTCCAAGAAACCCATTGTTTAGATAGGGAACCCCTCAAGCTTATTTCCAAGACTTATACGCACATTGAAACAGCCTCTTTTACCAAAAAAGCTAGAGGGGTGGCGATCCTATTACATAAGTGGCTCGCCTTTGAGTCAATACAAGTCATTAAGGACCCTCAGGCGAGATATATTATCCTAATCTGTAAGTTAAATCATGTTACCTATACCCTGGCTTCTATATATCTCCCAAATGCTAACCAACCAAGATACCTCAAACACATTCTTCACATACTTGCACAGGTCCAACTGGTTAGGGTCCTTATAGCTGGGGACTTTAATATGGTCTGGGACCACACAGTCAACAGAAAAACCACTTCTATGACTATAGCGCCTTCTCCAGCCAAACAATTATCTAGCAGGTTTCGACACTTAATGCTTTGCTCAGGCCTTTAGACATCTGGAGAGCCCTCCACCCACATGATTATGACTACACACACTTTTCACATCCTCACAGACTGTACTCCAGACTGGACTACATATTCTCTACAGCAGACTCTCTCGACCTAGCTACACAGGCCAGAATTTTCCTCTGCGCCTGGTCTGATCATGATTTGGTGCAGGCCGATATAAACCCGACCAACACTACTCGCTCGAGGCCCAACTGGCGACTACCCCATCATATCCTTGAGGATGTGCCCTTTAGGGAAGATCTCCGCAGGGATATTACTCACTTCATACAAACCAATGACAATGCCTCTGTTAGGGATGACACCTTGTTGGGAGCAGCTAAAGCCACAATCAGAGGGCTTTTGTTCACTAAACAAGCACATCTCAGAAAGCAAGCTGGCCTCACCCTCTCCCAAGCCCATATCAAATTGAGAGAGCTAGAAGAACAAAATAGGAACACAATCAATAGAGACATCACATCTCAAATCACTGCAGTTAAGAACCACATTTCTCAGCTTGAGCTTCGCAGAACCCAGATTTATCTCACAAAACTGAAACATCTGTTTTATTACAAAAGCAATAAGGCTGACTCCTTACTAGCTAATTAAATTAGAAATAGGGCAGGGGCTTCGCAAATCCACTGCATACGAACCTCAGAATCCTTTCTCCAAGTCCCGTCCCAAATAGGGTAGGCATTCGCCGATTATTATGCTAAATTATATAATATAGCCACATCTGAATCACCTAGGTCCACTCCTCAGGAGGTGCTGCGAACCTACCTTGAGACCCTGTCACTCCCCACACTCTCCCTCGAACAGTGGAACCTTTTGAGTTCCCCTTTTTACTTTCGGAAATCCTGATGGTTATTAGAAATGCGAAATCCTTCAAGTAACCTGGTCCAGACAGTTATCCGGTTCATTTCTATAAAACTTTTGCTCGGGAGCTCTCCCCTTTTCTGCTCAAGTTCTACAACTTAGCTAGAAAAGAAGGCCCCTTTCAAAAAGAATTTCTAGAAGCCAGCATAGTAACCATTCTAAAAACCAAACAAGGATCCAACACTTTGCGCCAGCTATAGGCCCATCTCTTTGAAAAATACTGATATAAAATTTTACTCCAAGATTTTGGCCAACAGGCTTGCTAAGCTACTACCCTCCCCAATTGACCCAGACCAGGTGGGCTTTGTGCCCCAATGAGAGGGCCCTGATAACACAAGAAGACTTTTTAACATTCTTATTCTCTCTTCTCGGCTCCGGAAGCCACTCTCTGTCATCTCTCTTGATGTCGAGAAGGCCTTTGACCGAGTCAGATGGCAGTACCTTTGGGCGATCCTTGAACGTTTCCGCCTCCCTAGCAATTTTATAGGGGCTATCAAAGCACTTTATACGACTCCCACAGCTTCGGTGGGTGGCCTGGGCTTCCGTTCCCCCTCTTTCGCTATCACAAATGGCACTAGGCAGGGCTGTCCCCTGTCACTGCTGCTGTTCGCCTTATCAATCGAGCCTTTGGCGGTACAAATAAGAGCTGACCCCAGATCCAGGGCGTCACCTTGTTTGGCACCTCGCACAAAATTGCGCTTTTCACGGATGATGTCACACTATTTTCGGCTCTGCCCATGCAGAATATTCCCAGACTATTGGATACGCTTGCCTCCGTTGGTGCCCATTCTTACTACAAATTAAACCTTTCAAAGACGGAAGTGTACACACAAGGCTTCACGAGTGCACAATTGGCCTCCTTGAAAAAAAGCTTTAATTTCACTTGGACGGATAACTCTGTCTTGCATTTAGGAGTTAGACTATCTAGTAGCCTCCCCCAAACTATCAAAGACAACTACCTTCCCCTCCTTGCCTCACTCCGCTCCTTGAGGAGGGATTGGAACATGCAACATGTATCCTGGCTTGGCAGGATTACCGCTTTGAAAATGTCTTTCCTCCCTAAACTCACCTACCTGTTCCGTTGCCTTCCCATCAAGATTCCGAAATATCTCCTGCTCCAATTTCAGAGTGGTTTAATGAAATTCATCTGACAGGACAAACCTCCCAGAGTAGCACACAAACTACTTCAACTCTCTAGAACTTCTGGTGGTATTGCCTCTCCGTCGGTCTTCCGATATTATGAAGGTGCTATGCTCACCCATGTTTCCCAATGGGGAGTTAAATTATCCCACTCCAAATGGAGGTCAATTGAGCAAGCCTCCCTACCTCACCATATTAGCTTACGAGACCTGATCTGGACTCCACTGCACTGTGGTAGAGAGTTAGAGTTAATAAATCCAGTTATCTTGGGATGCCTAGACTTTTGGGACAAAATTAGACACCACCCTAATATTGCTCCACACCCCTCTCCTATCACTTCCATTCCGGGTCTCCTCTCGGGACTACAGGACTCCCACCCTAATAAATGGGTGCAACTGGGGGTTAACCTAGTGTCGGACTTGTGGTCCATGACCTCCCGGGATTCTTTCAAGCAGCTCTCCCAAATCAGTGGTGGTACTGGAGTGCCTCCCTACTTGCCCTTTGAGTTCCACAGAATTAAGAGCTTTTTAAATAGCTGGGGATTTAAACCGAATCTTATCCACCCGCTAACCCTATGGGAGTCCATTTTGGACCAGGGGGGCCAGGTTGTGTAGGCCCCTCACCCTACATTATGTGCTGTTGAGTGGTTCACAAAGCCCTGAAACACCTGCTAATCTGGCCCGTTGGGAGACACATTAAGTATGCGAGTTCTTCCCGAAGTGTGGGAGCGTGTCTTTTCTTTGACTCAAAAGGCCATACACTGCACAACGCTGTATGAAGTATACTTCAAACTTTTATCCCACTGGTACTACGTACCCACTAGACTAGTGAAGATGTTCCCGAGTGTGTCTCCCGAGTGTTGGAGGAAATGTTGTCATAGAGGTAATGCGTTCCATATCTGGTGGGAGTGTCCTGTGATTCAACCTTTGTGGCAACAATGCTTCGTAACCCTATCTCGCATTGGAGTCCCCCTCCCTAAGTCGCCTGCTTCAGCTCTCCTACACCTTCACGTTTTGCCTAAACACCACTCATACATATACATATACCTATTTATGACTATAAAGGAATTTTCCCCTAGCTGGTCTACAGTCTGCAACACCATGGCATACATATATACCATGGAGAAGGACGTCTTTTATAAATTAAACAATTCTGACTTGTTTGAGCTGGTTTGGGCAGACTGGAAGGAATAAAACGATACTGACTGGAAGCCCAACACAACTTCTCATGATATCTAACTATTGACCTCGCCCTTGTAGATAATAATGTCCCACACTAAGGAACTTAGTTTAAGCCCTAATCACCCTCCCACTCTTTTTATTCCCCCTCTCCCTCTTCCAATCTTCATGTTCCCCCCCTCCCATAAATATAAATATACGTGAGCCTAAGAGGGAATCTAAGCCCTCTCCATATTTTCAAATTACCTTCAAATCCCTTTCTCTATACCCATGAGGATAATCCTGAGCCTCATAAGTGAGGCCTCGTAGGGGGTCCTGGCACCTCGATCAATATCCCTTTTCACTCCCACCATCTTAGTCCGAGGCACAAGTATGACACTGGGCTATGACGGGCAAGATATATCACAGGTTACCAAGTTTTTGTGTTGTAGTCCGTATGTTTTTTGGGTTCTAGGTATTTCAATACTGTTAGCATTTATATGCCATTGTCTTGTCATTGAAACTCTCATTCAATACCTGTATTTTCAATTAATATCTTCAATAAAATATTTAAATTAAAAAAAAAATATTGAGTATTAGCAACACTAGCAGAGTATATACAAAAAACTATTAGATAACTATAAAGTTAACTGGATGTATGTATTGCCCAAGCCATGGGACCAGCCAAATTCGGGGGGTAATATGAACTGTTACATACAACAGTGCATTAAAAAAACGAGACATGAGAAAATGAATTTAAGACAATAAATATGAAAAAGCATGAATATGAAAAAAGCAATTAAGTCCCTAGGGACCCCCACAAGTATTTGATGCTTAAAGCACTACATACACCCAAAAGTCAAAACTGTGTGAACCACAACATATATAGGCATTGGACCCCTAATAAAATAAAGAAACATCTAAATGTGTATTCAGTCCTTTAGGGTGCATTGTGCCCAGTTTATGCATCCATAAGGCTTCTCTTTTCAGTAATTCTTCATCTTCTCTATTGAAAGAAGTTAGAAATAACTGATAGGGCTGTTAATAAATCCCCATTTCTGACAAACTGACATTGGCTAAGCAATGGGGATTTATTAACTTCCCTATCTTATTATGTAAGTTCCATTTATGGATGGTTCATTTTGCCATTAATAAAGAGTAATTTATATGTTAGACTACTTAGTCTGTGCAGTGCTAGATATATTGCTCTTGTAATTAGGACATAGTGGGATGCGGTGTGCCGTTATATTGTAACATTGTAGTGACCGATGAGTCAATAGCTGCACCCGCTTGTGAAGGACACCATGCAGTCTCACAATAGTAAGTAGTTGTTTGCGTATTTTTTATGTAGGGTTATGATCCTAGTCCCATGTCTCACAGCCTGATCGTCACATTTTGTATTATTGGCACTAGTATCGATGTGCATAATGCGTTGCTATGGCAACGCATTAACGTGACGGATCACACTGTATGCGATAGCGGTCCCTGATGACGTCATGCACACGAGTTTACATGGGCGCGAGACGACTAGTATCAAAGCCGTTAAGCTGTGAGTATATAACGTGTGATTATATGCTTACTTGTCAATTGTTTTTAGGTATTTGGTTTGAAAACCTACTCTATGACATTTGACAAAGGCACCTATGTGCGCCGAAACGTTATGTCGTTTTTAATATTTGTTTAATAAATTGTTGATTTTTATTACAAGACCAATGAGTGCCTTTTCCTTGGATTGGACTGTATATATATATATATATATATATATAGATGATAGATAGATAGATAGATAGATAGATAGATTGATAGATAAGACAAAAAGGAAAAGTACTCACAAATTAAGTTTGTATAAAATAACACACCCACAGAATAAGAGGCGAGCATGATCAGCGCTAATAAAATCCTTATATAACACAAGTCAGAGGACAGCAATAAATGGTGAAGAACAGAGAGAACCACTTCAGACAGCTAAGAGACAACATAGATAAGAGAACAGCCCTTAGCAGTAGTCACCTATCATATAAAAATAAAAAGAAACAAGGAAAAGTCCCAGCTCACAAGGAGAAGTACAACTCTGTCTACACATGATTATAAACCATAATAAGGTGTATAAATAATTAAAACATAGATACAATAATAAATTAATAATTTTATGAACAGAATATATATATATATATATATATATATATATATATATATATATATATATATATATATATACACGTATAAAAAAAAAGACCACATGAAAAGAATAAAAAATGTATATGTGTTGGAATAAATAATAAAAGTAAATATCCAATGGTGTAATCTTCACAAATACATGAAGGCGATATCCTAACACCGGTCACACAAAATACTTACAGACCCTCAATTATATGAGGTAAGAAGTCAGCATCCAGAGGAGGGAACTATGGTCCACAAGGAATCCGTAAAGACAATCCAGAATAGCAGCAGAAGTGAGTGTATCAATCCTCATAAAAGAGAAAGACATCAAGAGGGATACAGAGTATTATACTGTTTTATTGGAGGATAAAATCAAGCAAACAAATAACCAACAGTGTGATCTATAGGAATGGTACTCACTCTTTAAAACCTCAATAGATTATGAGGTATCATATACGCATAAAACAGAGATCCATATATGGGATATAAGTGCGGTCCCAAAAACAGCTGTAGGACTAAATGAGTCCTAAGGTACAGATGTTGATACAAATGTTAGGGCAAAGCAACACCAAAAAGTAGTTGCATAAAAACTAGTAAAAGGCGATGTGATCTCAAGAGCCAGACGTCCCAATTGTAATGAGCTTGCAGCCTTACGCATTTCAAAGAGACACACTCTTCTTCGTCAAAGGCTTTGGGAACAAAAGATTACCTGGCGTGGAGTCTGAAAATTATTTTATTTAAGGCCTCGGTGGGCGGGTACTGTAAAATTTACTTATACAGAACAGGCCGACCACTGAGTCTTTAGCATCTAAGTGTGTTTTTAATTTTATTTCCAGGGTTTTATATTAAGTTTGACTCAATAAAAGTTATGTTTTAACGTGGAACACGCAAACTCACTAAACCATCAGTAACTCTATTTTGCCTAAAGGAACTAGGTCTTTCATACTATCCAGAACTATACCCTATATTAACCCCCTAGAGTGCTATACATGTAGTCTGTCGAGTTAGAGCCTACCTCTACCTAGTTTCACATGTTGAATACTACATAGCACCTTCAGCAGTCCATATCTGTATAGGGGAATTATCCCCATATATATTAAGGACAAATTGGGGCCAAATAGGGAATTATAGATATTTAAGCCACTATAGGCTAAGTAGTGCCGTTGATACCCCCTCTCTCTAGCAACACCAAAAAGTAGTTGCATAAAAACTAGTAAAAGGCGATGTGATCTCAAGAGCCAGACGTCCCAATTGTAATGAGCTTGCAGCCTTACGCATTTCAAAGAGACACACTCTTCTTCGTCAAAGGCTTTGGGAACAAAAGATTACCTGGCGTGGAGTCTGAAAATTATTTTATTTAAGGCCTCGGTGGGCGGGTACTGTAAAATGAGAGAGCGCGATTGGCTGCCGAGATCACGTGACCAAGAGCTAATACAAAAGTATCATTATCGGGGCAGAGTGACTAAACATTACTGCTTACAGAGCATCAAATACTTCACGATAAAAAAGATAAGAGCCTAAAACTAAAAATTACATAAGCATCTACGATTACAATTACGATAAATTTGACCTTAAAGGGACAGTCAACACAAAAATAGTTTTAACATATATCTATAAAGTTGCCCTAGCTTTTTTTTCTAAATATATACCAGTTTTAAATTGCAGGAGTGTACATCCTGTGTGTATGAGTGAAATAGAGTGTATAAATGTGACATCATTAAAAACTTGCATAAATAAAAAGAGAGAAGCACTCAACCTGGGAACGAACAATAGCATAATAGCTTGTTCTATGGCTAGTTACCACCCAAGAAGCAGCCTCTTTTTTCATCATTAAAAACTAACATATATTGGGGGCGGAGCCAAGCCACGCTGGGAGATGGCTGTGTAGAAGGAGAGCTCTTAAACCCTCAGGCATAACAACTAAAATAAAAGGCACAGAACGACTCAAATTATACCCATAAAGGAGGATATTACATCTTAAAGTACCCCACAACCGAAAACAATCCCCAATATCCTGATTCTGGACATCTTGTAGGGGACAGACGAAGAGAGCGCAACCGCGCCATTTCTACTCCCACTTAGCAGCGTGAAGGCCGTCAGTGACATATAATTATACGGAACTCCTAACACCGGAGACCGGGAGGATTGCAAGGACCATATCACCTACCGCTTGCACGCTCAAGTGTTTGCCAAGTAAAGGATCGCCGACATCAGGCCCCCTGGCCTCGGGACATCGGGTGCCGCGATACAAAGTAAACCCGGTAAGCAAATAGTCCCTCGGCTTGCACACTCTCTTTCATGGCCACGGTGACCGAGGGATAAGAAAAGGTATTAATCCTGATTAGAGATTTGGGAACTTACATATCGCCAAGTGCTCGGACCTTTTAACCCCACCTTGCTCCATATAATCTAAGCAGTGATACACCGCACAGATATCACTTGCCCACATCCAGCCCAGAGAGGTAGGCCCCGCTGCACTCATACCTGCCACGCTATTCATAGAACTCTAAAGACGCAATCAGAAGCCAGGACTGGCTTGGGACTAGATCTACCCACGAAAGGCCATAAAAGGTTTCATTATGAGATACTTAAGCTGGAGTACATCCTGCACAACATCGATAGTACTCCCACGCCACTTTTAGTGCACCCCTTCTCAACAAATTTTTCATAATATCATTATTTTTGCTAGCGGAGCATAGGATAATTTTTACCGCATTTTCCCTTTGCTCACTGCACCTCAGCAGCATTTGAAAATTGCCATTGAGCAGGGCCCAGACTGCCACTAACTTGCCTCATTACTCTCACATCTTACTGCTTTCCCTAGCAAAACTGCCAAAAGTGGGCCTGCACAACTGGTTCTCCTAAACCCCTAATCACTGATAGGGAGTAACCCGAGGGATGCCCTGTAAGAAGCAAAACAAGGCTACCACACATACCCCAGTGCGCACCTTAAACAAATACCTGAAACAAGTGGGTCTGAATACTACCCCCCCATCTGACACAGAGGGAGCTACAAAGCCTGATAAAGGGGATACACCACAAGAAATAGAGATGCAGGCATCACAACAAATCACAAAAGAGGATCTGCGCCACCTTTCCTCAAAAGAAGACATAAAAAATGCTGTTTTAGAAATGCGCACCCTCTTTAATGAACTTAAAAAGGACATTAACACTCTGGACACCAGAGTCACTCAGGTTGAAACCACCCAAGCATCAACCCTGGCCACCACTCAGCTATTGGATACTGAAATCAAAGGCCAAGCAGAAGCACTACAGCAACTATCTGACAAACTAGAGGACCTGGACAATAGAGGGCGCAGGAACAACCTGCGCATCAGGGGGGCCTCAGAATCTGTACACCCCCCTGCCATGGAAGGATACTTGCAGAGTTTGTTCCGCACCCTGAAAAACACCCCTTCCTCTCCAGACATAATGCTAGAACGCGCTCACAGAGCGCTTAGGGCGAAACCACCCCCCAAAGCGCCCCCTAGAGACATTATTGTCCGTTTCCTAAACTACAAAGACAAGGAAGAAATTTTAAGGTACGCCCGTACCAATCACCCGGTACAACATGCGGGTGAGGAGCTTCAGATATTCTCAGATCTATCTCCAACAACCTTACAGAAAAGGAGAGACTTAGGACACATAACATCCAACCTGAGAGCCCACAAGGTTCCTTACCGCTGGGGCTTCCCAGTCTCCATAGTGGCAACTCATAACAACAAGACAGCAATATACAAAGCAGGAGAAGATGTCCAATCATTCTACGAATGCTTAGCACTAGAAAACCTGCGTCACTCCCAAGAAGTAACCCCTGGGTCCTCCAGTCGGGCCCTCTAACCTATGTGACTCCGGCTTATTATTAGCCCTGAACTGATATCTGGACTAACCACCCAATTTGTTTAATTAAAATGTTACTCAACTCATAGTTTGAATATTGTTTAGAAAAGCTAGTTGCTGAGTTTAAATTTCTGTGTGAAGTTTCCGGGACACTGGGTAAGCTCCTCTTTACATTTATGTTTTCATTGATATATGCCTCTGTATAATTTTTAGGATAAAAATAACTACATTTCGGTATGGAGACATACCTGTAGTCAATAATTATCTGTCTAATGATTTTTAACTCCTTTACCCAGCCAGCCTATTCAAAATGTTATTTAACCTGTAGATTCAATGTTATATAGCTTTCTAAACTGCCTGTGTCCTCTCATAAAAATTCCCCTTAGCACTATTACGTCAAATGCCATTTCCCTGATCACTTGCAAGGTCATAACGTTAATAGGCACAATGCCTAAATTTAGAAGTGAATAACTAAAATGAGTGCACCTCTAACACCTTCCTTGCTTTCACTTGCACAGTGCTTCGTTGCTGATGGTGTGATCAGTGCTGAGATTTAATTGTAAAAAAAAAAGATCTGTGGACCCCTTTTACACCACATCCCTACCATCCACCCTCCTTTACTCATCTGACCCAACCCTCTCTACCCTAACTCACCTCCCTCCAATCATTGTTCTGTGCCAAATTTACGTCAACTCTTGAACATGTGGCAAATTTGCCACCAAGAGTTTCTACATACTTTAATTGTTGTTATTGCCTGGGGATTATAACCCCAATTTCTTTTGTTTGTTACTTGTTATTTAGAAGGTTACTAAATTTATGTAGACAACTATTTACGGACCTTCAGTGTTCTGTTTGTTCGCTACAAGACACTTTCTTCATTTACTTTATATCTCTAATCTATAACTCCTACCTTATTCTATCCCCCCTATCCACCTTCCCCCTTCAAAACTTTCCCCCCTCCCTCCCCTTTTTTTTTTTTTTTTTTTTTTTTTTTTTCTCTTTCTTTCTTTTCAGAATGAACCACCAACATAGCAAGTTCGGATCACATGGCCTCACATTAACCTCAATTAATGCCAAAGGTTTGAACAACCCAGGTAAGCGGTCTATAGCTTTCAGAGCCCTAAAGAATTTGCATAGCCACATACTCTTTTTTCAAGAGACACACTTCCGCAGGGGCAGGGAACCCAAGTGGTTTAATGCCCAATATCCCACCGCCCTGTTCGCGTCAGGCCTCTCTAAAAAGGGAGGAGTAGGGATTCTGATACACCACTCAGTCCCGCTAAAAATTGCACATGTAGAAAAGGACACAGAGGGTAGATTCCTGCTGATAACGGGAACATTATATGACCATCCGATCACCCTTATTACTCTCTACAGCCCGAACACAGAACAGCATCTATTCCTACAAAAGGTTGCGAGGCTCATTTTAGACTTTGCGAAAGGAACAGTGTTCCTCTCAGGTGATTTTAACATATCCATGGAAACGTCATTAGACACATCCAATGGACTAGACAGTACCCCTACTAAAACTCTCAAATCAGTTAAATCCACTATCTCAAGTCTTGCTCTACACGATATATGGAGAACATTGCATCCATCAACTAGAGACTACACATATTATTCTCCTCCACATAACAAATACTCTAGAATAGATTATTTTCTTACGGATTCTATCGGACTTGACATGGTAACATCTTGCACTATAGGCCCGATTACTTGGTCAGACCACGCCCCAATCACATGTGAAGTTCAATGGCCCGATCTCCCACCCACGACATATATATGGAGATTAGACGATACACTACTAGACAACCCTGTAATAAGCTCTGAAATTCAAAAATCTCTTACAGACTATCTACAACATAACGATCCCTCACAGACCTCAATAATAAACTTCTGGGAGACTCATAAGTGTGTTATCCGGGGAGAATTTCTCAAACACAGAGCCCGCCTTAATAGACAGTATAGATTAAAACATACCCAACTTTTGAACACGGTTACACAACTTGAAGCTGCACATAAAAAAGCCCCGTGGGACAAGGAGGCTAAACTTAGATTAGAAGACACTAGGAGAGAGCTCCAGACCCACCTAAGAGAGTCCTGCCAGCGCAAATTCTTAGCAATAAAACAACAATACTATGAGGGAGGCAATAAACCGGGGAAACTGCTAGCCAGAGCGACCCGTAGAAAACAACTCAAAACATATATCCACAGTCTCCAGAACCCTGATGGCACAACACTGAAAAGTAGTAAACAAATTGCAAATTCTTTCAACACGTACTATAAAGCATTATATAATATACCGCACAAGCTTGACCAAGGGGAACATGCAGTCCCAACAGACACTAAAATTCAGCTCATAGATCAATACCTATCAGACCTTGAACTGCCAAGACTAGATCCCAACCAGAAGAATTGCCTAGACGAGCCCATCACTGCCTTAGAACTTTCTAAAGCCCTTAAAGATTTCCCCACCGGGAAATGCCCGGGCCCAGACGGCTACTCGCTAAAATACTACAAATTTTACAGCAAAACACTAAGCCCACTGCTGCTCCAATTGTTCAACAATCTGATAACAGAGCCCACTTTAGCTGACACAATGCTCGAAGCACATATCTCACTTATACCCAAACCCGGCAAGCCCCCTACCTCCCCTGCGAATTTTAGACCCATATCCTTGCTGAACATGGACATCAAAATCCTAGCAAAAATCCTAGCGAACCGCCTCAATAAGTATATCCCCTCTCTTGTCTCTTCTGACCAAGTGGGCTTTGTACCCGGTAGGGAGGCAAGAGATAATACTTCCAAGGTCCTCCAAATTATTAACTTTGCCCAAATTGAAAATGTACCATTGGCCCTCCTGGCGACTGACGCAGAGAAGGCTTTCGACCGGGTCGACTGGCTCTTCCTGCGTCGAGTCATGTCAGCAATGAATATCGGTTCAGCTTTCACAAACATGGCATTTGCATTATATTCTGCCCCGAACGCACGTATTAGAGTGAACGGTATTCTGTCGGATAGATTTGACATCTCCAACGGAACCCGACAGGGATGCCCCTTATCCCCCTTATTATTCGCTCTTTCAATAGAAGCGCTCGCTCAAAAAGTTAGACATAATGCAAACATAAAGGGAATTCAAATTGGAAATGAAGAACACAAACAGGCCCTCTACGCCGACGATGTCCTTTATACGCTTACAAACATTGAAACATCTGTCCCTGAACTTCTGAAAGAGATTAATGAGTATGGCAAACTGTCTAATTTTCATCTAAACTTAACTAAATCAGAGCTTCTTAACATAAACGCCCCTACTGAACACATAGACTTCCTATCCAATAACTATAAGATGACACTAACTCCCACCAAATTGAAATATCTTGGTATATACCTTTCTGCAAATCCCTCTGACATTTTTAAAAACAACTATTTGTCCCTACGTAAAGAGATAGTCAATGACCTGTCTTCATGGAGTAATAAATCACTCTCATGGTTAGGGAAGATAGGCCTCATCAAAATGAATATTCTACCACGAATATTGTATGTAATGCAAACAGTCCCGATTCGCTTACCGAACGACTTCCTACCCCAACTCCAAAGCACCTTAGAACAGTTTATATGGAAGAGTACGAGACCGAGAATACCCAGACGGACATTGTATCTTCCTAGAGATAAGGGAGGACTAGGCTTCCCAGACCTAGCTTCTTATAGGAGGGCCATTTTTCTACAAAGACTGACTGAGTGGTCACAGAACTCCATGCAAAAAAAATGGGTCGGAATAGACGGACAAATACTACAACTAAATAATGTTGGATCCCTGGCGTGGATACCTATGAATAAACGCCCCAAGCCAATACAAAAATACCATATAATACATGAAACACTAACTGTGTGGGACAAATTGATAGCCACCAGCACACACATATCGTCCCCTGTCTCTCCAATGCTCCCCATAATAGAAAACCCAGAGTTACCATACTATGAAGTCGGTAGACGCACAAACTCCCCCTATAGATTAAGAGTGGGAATCTTACATTACGCACAAGAGGGGGGCAGACTACTATCACAACTAAAACTACAGGACCAGTCTGGTCCAGTCTTCTCTTCCTGGCTAAGATACCACCAGCTTTCTCACTTCCTACTCACCCACAAACAAAAACATAATTTTCTCAGAACCCTGACGCCTTTCGAGTCCCTGTGCACCGAAATCACTCCTCCTAGAAGACTGATCTCAAAGATATACAAACTCTTACTCATTCCACCAGACACCCAGCTACCTACATACACTAGGACATGGAATAGAGAACTTAGAAGCGAGGTTGGGGAGGACGATTGGCTTAAAGCCTTTGCTTTGACCAAGGGGTCATCGGTATCAGCCACTGTACAGGAAATACACCTTAAACTATTGACCAGATGGTATTATACCCCTGCAAAACTTCATCAGCTCTTCCCCGCGGTTAGTGCCACATGTTGGAGGGGGTGTGGAGAAAAGGGCTCCATTGTTCACATATGGTGGTCCTGTCCCAATCTTTCCAGATTTTGGGAGGCAGTTATGAAGGAAATATCAGAAAAACTGAACATAACCATTCCCAACACCCCCGAGACCCTGCTATTCTTACATCTCCCCAATATCAAAACCACACATAGCCGAGCTCTCCTTTTACTTATGCTTACCGGTGCGAAAAGGCTTATTCCTAGAATGTGGAAGTCAAAAGATATACCTACTCTGACTGACTGGCGGGCCGCCGTCAATGACCTTTTGATTATGGAAAAACTGCACTATTTCAGGTGCAACCAAATGGTGACATATGAACTAATGTTGGCTGCTTGGTCTCCTGCCCCAGCGTGAAATCTAAAGGAGTCTACCTCCTTGTCCGAGAACAAAGCTCAGACCCTTACCATTCCCTGAATTTTTTTTTTTTTTCTCTCCCTTCTCCCTCTTCCCCTTCCTCCTCCCAATTATTCATAACTTTTCTCTCTTCTACCTTTCCTAAGTGTGTCTCGATAGATCGAGACGGTATAACAAGTATTACCTTATAGCACATACAGAATTGATCAACTAACAGTTATAAAAATGTCAAGCTTTTCATCTCTGTACTTAGGTTTTTGTAATGTGGTCCTGCGCTTTGCGCTCCCACAAATTGTTCCCTTTGTATTTTTACTCTATGTACAATGTCTTTATTCATTTTCAAATAAAGCTTGTTTAAAAAAAAAACAAAAAAAAAAACTAACATATATTAAAGTAATTGAACAAACTGCAACATGTAGATGGACAGAAAGCAGACAATGAGCTGGCAGCACATTTTCAATCTCGAGGCTGTAGAATAAAGCCCTACATATGAGAAAGGGCAAATTCTAAAAGTTATTGTATCTTGTTTAAGAAAAATGTCATCAGATGTTCCTCAGTTCTCAACTTCAGGCTGTACTATAACAGGTAACAATCCTAACTTTATTTGGCTGCAGCATACACAGGGCAAACACTTGGAGCAGCTAACTCTTCACAGACTGCAAGACTCTCCATTTCTTTCTGGAGTGGAGGGGGGGAGTGACTTCCCCTGTATCACATATACACAGGCTGTTTTTGTTCCTGGATAAAAAAGTGGCCCGAGTACAATAGGCACATTGGGAATGCGTGAAAAACGGTTACGAGTAACTTAGAATAAATACAGGGAACACAGGAATTTAATGATGTCACTGATGACAAAAAAAAGAGGCGGAGCTACACAAACATTTTAAAACGGCAGCCGGGGGAAAAGTAAGTGATTTAACTTGAAAATGGATTATCATTAAAAACTAGGATATATTTGGAGAAAACGAGCTAGGGCAACTTTATAGTTATATGTTAAAACTATTTTTGTGTTGACTGTCCGTTTAAAAATGGCTATCATGGAAATAATTGTCAGATAAAAATGCTTTGAAAAATAATATAAAATCTCAATGAAGCATATACATTTTCTACAAGGTAAATCCTGCAAGATATTTGAATACATACATAAAATATAGTGCTTGCAAACTAATTATAAAAACATAAATAGCATAAAATGTATAATATAATGTAAATACAAAATTCATGAATAAATCTAAAATAAAAACAAAATCAAAATTATCCTAAAAGAGAAACAACATTATTTTCCCCTAAAAAAAGTATATAGAATATTCCTATAAATGGTATAAAAACAACAAAAATAATATAAACACTTATATACAGCCCATATTCTTGATACAATATATATTATCTATAATAAAATAGAAAGAAGTATTTTGAATACAAACGGCTAAAGAAGGGGGTTCATGAACCATATGTCTAATTGTAGTTTTTACATTTGAATGCCCGTTGAAAGAAACAACATAAAAATTGAAGAGGTTTGAGTGAAATAACTAATAACAAAATTAAATTAAAGAAAAGCAGCAATATCAATATCTTTGTTAAGCCCTTCTGGATATAAAGTGTGTAAATAGTGAATCCAGAAGGTTTCTCGTTGTCGCAATCCTAGCATTCTATCACTACCATTTTTAGGTTGAGGGATACATTTCAGGATAGTTCCCTTTAAGCAACTCTGGTCCTGATTGTGTTTTTCCTTATAATGTTTTGATAAGCTATGGCCCTGAACCCCCTGAGTAATATTTTTTATATGTTCGAAAAGTCTTTTTTTATATGGTCTTTTTGATCTTCCAATATATTGGAGTTTGCAGCTACACTCTAAAAGATAAACTATATATTGGGTTTTACAATTAGTCAATGTATTAATAATAAATTCCTTACCATTTGTATAGGATTTGACAATTTTTGTTGGTTTATTACTATTGTATGCATGAACACACCCCTCACAATTAAGACGGTTGCATTTGTAAAATCCAATACTGTTTTTTTGTAACCAATTATTGGATTCTTTCGAAGTTTTTAAAATAGTAGGTGCCAATTAATTTTTCAGATTCCTGTTTCTTTTAAAAATAAAACTTTGTTGTATTTCTAGATGTCGAGATAATAACTTGTCCTGTTTAAGTATAAGCCAATATTTTTTTAAAAATGTTTTAATTTCTGGAGCCGCCTCATTAAAAGTAGTGGAAATAGTGGCAACGGTGTTAGTTTAAGCAAATATCAACCCCTTCATAATATAGTATGCTGAAATAATAGTAGATATATAATCTATTCAATATTCATTATATACCAGTTAGTATCACTGGTGAAGTGTAGGAGAAGGGGGGTGATGACTGTCTGATAGATATATAGGTACAAAAAAGAGAGAGAAGTTTGACAGTACCCAGAACTCACAAAACACTATATAGTAACAGTATGCATTGAAAACCGGATTGTGTCCAGAACTGGTTATTAAAACGTAACTTTTACTAATGATAGGATAAAATAAAAAAGGTTGGTAAATAGTACCAAATGTATAACATAAATATGTGAGACATACATTTAAAACTTAGATTAAGAAACGGATCAGGACTGTGTGTGCGAGACTTCGAAAACAGAATTACTTCCCTGGGTAATAGTTCAAATACACCGTAACCCTCAGGGCTCAGAGAATACACGGATTGCTCTAAAGCTAATCTAAAAAGGGGATTGACCCCAACAACATTACCTAATCTGAGCAATACTGGTACCTAGAGCAGGAGAGGAAACGGTTTATAAATGACTGATTAAGGAAGGCAATTGCCACATCAATATAAGCTTAGAAAAGTAAACACAAGGCCTTGTCTGTGTGCATGAGACTTGCTAATTTGTGTTTACCTGGGACTTTTCTAAGCTTATATTGATGTGGCAATTGCCTTCCTTAATCAGTCATTTATAAACCGTTGGGGTCAATCCCCTTTTTAGATTAGCTTTAGAGCAATCCGTGTATTCTCTGAGCCCTGAGGGTTACGGTGTATTTGAACTATTACCCAGGGAAGTAACAGTTCTGGACACAATCCGGTTTTCAATGCATACTGTTACTATATAGTGTTTTGTGAGTGCTGGGTACTGTCAAACTTCTCTCTCTTTTTTGTACTCATTAAAAGTAGTAATAAAGCCTAATTGTTGTATGTTTCTATTATTCACTTGTTTTTTTTCGTTTTTTTTCAATAAAACACTATATTTTTTCTCCACTAATTTTAGTTTTAGATTTTCTGCCTCCCTATCAAAGTCCTCTACTTTTGTACAATTTCTCTGTATTCTCTGGTATTGTCCAAAGGGTATATTACGGATCCAAGGTTTATAATGGCCGCTATCAGATCTAAGGTAGCCATTACTGTCTGTTTCTTTTCTATATAATCTTGTACCAATGGTGTCATTCTCATGGAAAAGTACAAGGTCTAGAAATTCAATCTCTTCCCTAGAGGACTTCGAAGTGAATGTCAGATTCATCTCGTTAGTATTAAAAGATTAAAAAAAAAATTCCAATTGTATGTCTTCCCCTTTCTAAATCATTATTATATCATCTATATATCTACCAGACCAGACGATATTGTCATCCTGGCAGTTATTGTTGTAGATATATAGATCCTCCCATAGGCCCATATAGAGGTTAGCATAACTGGGTGCCATAGTAGTACCCATAGCGGTACCTCCTATCTGCAGGTAAAATTTATCTTTAAACATAAAGAAGTTTTTTTCTAAAGCAAATTTAATACTATCTACCAAAAATAATTAATGGCGTGGGGAAAGGTCTGTACCCTCCAAAATGTTTTTAATTGCACTTACCCCTAATGTATGGGGTATATTTGTGTACAGCGCTGATACATCTAAAGTAACCCACTTATAATCCTTCTGCCATTTTAGTTGTTCTAGAATTTCTATAGTATGTGGAGAGTCTCTCAGATAAGACCTAAGTTGTGGAACTAATGGTTTTATAAAAAAATCCACATATTCTGACAATCTGGAAGCTAATAAATTAATGCCAGACACTATTGGGCCACCTGGGGGGTTACTCGTGCTCTTATGCACCTTAAGAAGGTGGTAAAGGTTGGAATGATAGGTGACTCATTTTTAAGCAATTTAAATTCTTGGTCAATGAGAGAGAGATACTCTTTGAGGAATGTTTGAGTGGGATTGCCTCTTAAGGGCTTATACGTATTTTCATCATTTAGTAAATTAAATTATTCTCTCTCATAGTCTTCTCTATTTTGTAGAACTATCCCCCCCTTTATCTGCTTCCCTCACAATCAGATCATCATTATCTTTAATAGATTTAATAACCTCTTTTTCCCATTTTTTCATATTGTCCGATTCGATTTTATAGTTATTGCAAACATTAATCAAATCTTTATAAACTAAATTATTAAAATTAGGAATAAAGTGGCCTTTAGAATAACTGAGAAAGAAGGTAGAATTTAATTTTAGATCTGAACTGTGTTTTTGTATAGTTGAATTTTGAAAGTTAACATTTTCCAGTTCTAATTCCTCAAGTGCAATTAGAGTCTCTAGGTCTTTGTCTGAGAGATTCTCCACATTCCCCAGATCTTTAGTAGGATCTTCTTTTAGTTTAGCAAAATGTATTTTAAAACAAGTTAAAAGGATTCGGCCCTTTCGTCGGAGCGAAATTAAGGCCTTTTGTAAGAACATTAAATTCTCTATCTGTAAATTGTTTATTAGAGAGATTGAATATTTTTATACTGTTGATTTTCTGCAATTTATTTTCCATTATTTTTTTCTTTTGTAATCTGGCCTTGACCAGTTTTCCTCCTCGAACACCTCTTCTGGTCCCTTTTTTTCTGTTGCTTTCTGCTACCTGCACTGTCCACTGAAGTCTCAAATTGATTTGTAAACTGTATATTTTTCTCTCGGGACAATATGATAATTCGATTGGATCCCTGTGGTGATTTAAATTTAGGTTCCTTCTCTTGTATTCTTGAAAAGGGGAATTTACCTGGTTTTTCATACCTCTAAAGTTTCTTTCTGTCTGGGGATATCGAGTTTGGGATCTCGATTGGTTCCCATAATATTTATCTGTATGTTCTCTGATATTTCTGAACCTATGATTAGAATTATTATTATTATAAAACCTGGTTATCTGTATGATAATTTTTATTTCCATTGTTATTGTAATAGTTTTGTGTATGAGAGTAATTTCTATAAGTATTTCTTCCATTGTATCTCTTTGGATAGAGAGTTGATTCTTTTCTCCTATTGTTATTAGTGTATGTGACTTCTTGTCTATTGTTACAACTATCAGGAGTAGGTGTATTATTGGTTTCTATATTATTATTCTGTTCTTCAGGGGTATTTTGTTCCTCCTCTATTTTTTCTTTTCTTTATATTTTCTATATCTAATCAGGATGTTTATAAGGTAAAAGCTGTTTCCCACTCTGTAAAATAATCTACAACCTCAGAGTCAAAAATATTTGGGTTAAAGAATTTCAGTCCCTTAGGAATAGTTTTATATTTCTTATATCTTTCCAAATTCACACTGTTTTATATATATATATATATGGAAAAATAAATCATATATATATACACACACAGTGTATATATATATATATATATATATATATATATATATATATATATATATATATATATATATATATATATATATATATATATATAAAATTTAAAATAAAAAAAAAAACATTTTCTTCTATGTGAAGAACATTGAAATGTAAAATATGCATAACTGCCTTCTGGTTTAGTGCAGTTGGTTACAGTTGGTCGAAAGGAGTGTTGTGTTAGTGCAAGAGCGATATATGTTACAGGTTTTGTTTGAACAGCACGGTCCATTAAAGCCTGTGGGGAGAATAAATTAACACAGTCACAATATATGAAGTTAGTGCGCATTGGGTTTTGCTCACTGCTAACTATTTACTTTCAACTGGTAATATATGTAATTTTACTTTGAACGTACTTAGGACAGTTATCTGACCCTATATCTTTCTTTGTTCCTAGGCTCACAAAGGACCCCTTAAATTAATCTACAGAAATAAAGTACTGAAAAATAGAAAAAAAAATCTTAAAACAAAAAATCTGTGAAACAAAACCTCCAGAAAATAAAAACACCATGATTTATCTTTTCTTTCAAATTGTTGCTTTAAAACATTGCTTGTTTTTTTCAAGCAATGCTTAACCCATCTCGCCAGCTACTTTCCGAAAACTGAGACTAATTTTCTGCAATCAGATGATGCACCATAGGGATTCCAGAAGAATATAAGAGGAAATCATAATGTAATAATACTCCTGCTTGAAAATGAGATGCAAATTTTAGATAAATCTTTGATATAAATATGCATTTAAACTATCTCACTGTGCATCTGTTTAAACATAGTAGATACAAGCATTTACCATCTTAGGCTAGGATTAGCATATATTGTACATGGTCTTCATAATAAACCATCTGTATTAAAAAAGTCACAAACCACTTGAATTGTATTAATCTATTAGAGAAAAAATAAAAGTAAAATCCGTTTTACCTCTTGCCCTCTTTAATCCTAGAAAGGTGTCCATGGCTATGTAGGGCAGGGGTTAATGCAGGTTCCCGTTTTTTATATCCTGCTTGCACCAAATATTTAAAAGGTCATATTTTATTTCACATTATTATTTGAACATTGCCAACCAAAAGCAAAGACAGAGATATTAACAGCTTGTAAATGAAACACAGCCTAGTTCTTGGAAATGCTGTGGTGTAATGCTTAACTTCATCTAAAGAGTGACATGAAAATCTGTAATGAAAAAAATGTTAAGTGCCAAATACTGTCCCATGACCTAACATCTGTTTGGCTAACACAATGGAATATAGCACCTGCAAACATGGAGAGTGTTTATTTTGTAACTATTTTTCTCATATCCACATGAAAATATGTCTTTAAGCTGTTGCAGCCCATTTCCTGCCAGGATAGTCTGTTGTGATAAGTTCTGTTGTTTGTATTGGAATATTCCCATCTAGGCAAATATTAAATGTAGACAGGCCAGGAGTACTGCTTCCACAAATGGAATTTTCAAACAAATTTAATAATAACAAAAAAAAAAGGTCAAATTATACTGCTAAGAAAATTTTAAATAAAAAAAAAAGAGTACCTCATTAACTGCATGAATGATTCCCTCTTCCACTGAACATATCCCCTTGGACTGTATAGTGCAAAGGTTTGCATAACAAAGCTTTTGTGGGTTTCTTTGAACTGACTCTTTAGCTGTCATAAATAGACATTTCCTATGATTTCCTTGCATGTTCCGGAGTGAGAGGTAAGCATGAGAAATATCATAGACTTCAGCAGTGTCATTGAAATAAAACCAGTGGTTTATTTAAAGGAACAGTCTACTCCAAAAATGTTATTGTTTAAAAAGATAGAGAATTCCTTTATTACCCTTTCCCCAGTTTTGCATAACCAACACAGTTATATTAATATAATTTTAACAGCTGTGATTACCTTGTATCTAAGCCTCTGCAGACTGTCTCCTTATCTCAGTGCCATTTACAGACTTGCATTTTAGCTAATTAGTACTGACTCATGAATAACTCCTCGGGAGTGAACTCAATGTTGTCTATATGGCACACATGCACTAGTGCAGTCTAGCTGTGAAAAACTAATAAAATGCACTGAGATAAGAGAAGGCTTGTATGCGCTTAGAAGCTGGCAGAAATATAGAGGTTTAAAGGTTATAACGTATATTAATATAAGAATGTTGGTTGTGCAAAGCTGTGGAATTGGTGTTAGCTATCTTTTTAAACAATATAAATGTTGGAGTAGACTGTCCCTTTTATATGCAATTATGCTGGTCATGAAATGTTAGTTCTTTTGATTACATTTAAGGATAAAAACTGGTGCACTGGGGTAACTAAATCTTACAAGTTTAAACTTTTATATGCATGTTCTGATGTTGGACTCAACTCCAGATCCCCAAGTGATACAAATAAACATGGATAACAAAATTTCAACTTTAGTATAGGATGCCCATTGAAAAGCACATAATTACATGTTATGTCCTTTGTATGTTGCCAATTAGAGTTATACATTAGGTACTGCAGTTATCAAACAATCACTGTGTAAAATGTTACAGGACTAGACTTTCGAATTCTGAAAAAAAACAATATGAGGCCTACTTATCAAGCCGTCAACCGCAAATACGCTGGAATTCCGCAGCGTAATTGTGGAGAGTCTGATTCCCCTTAGTTATCAAAGCCTACAGACTGGTAAAAGTTTAAATTTGTGACGTAACATATGATCCGCCGGTCTCAGTCCGACACAGATCGATGCTTACGTCATTACAGATGTTCCGAATACAAATTCGTCACTATCTGACAACTTTTGCTAGTTAACAAATACCTACCAGGTACGCTTGCCACTATTCCGGCCCAGCGTACCTGCTTTTAAATCCGCTGCCCTGGAGGCGGCGGATGCCATAGGAATCAATGGGAGTCTGAAAGCAACAAAAGCTCATGTCCGCTGCTGCCCGATATCCCATTGATTCCTATGAAAGAATAAAAGTTATGTTTACACCTAACACCCTAACATGTACCCTGAGTCTAAACACCCCTAATCTGCCGCCCCCTACACTGCCGCCACCTACATTATACTTATTAACCCCTATTCCGCCGCTCCCGGACCCCGCCGCCACCTACATTACACTTGTTAACCCCTAATCTACCGCCCCGCCACCGCCACCTACATAAAGTTATTAACCCCTATCCCGCCGCTCCAGGAGCCCACAGCAACTAAATAAATGTATTAACCCCTAAACCCCTGGCCTCCCACATCACTAGCACTTACTAAACCAATTAACCCCTAAACCGCCAGCCCCCCACATCGCCATAAACTAAATTAAACTATTAACCCCTAAACCTAACAACCAGCTAACTTTATATTAAATATTAACTCATCCCTATCTTATAATAAATTTAAACTTACCTTTATATTTAAATTAAACTATATTAAACTATTAATTAACCTACCCTAACTATTATACTAAAATTACATTAAACTATATTAAACTATTAATTAATCTACCCTATCTATTATACTAAAATTACATAAAACTATTCATTAATCTATCCTAACTATTATACTAAAATTACATTAAACTATATTAAACTAATAATTAACCTACCCTAACTGTTATACTAAAATTACATTAAACTGCAAATTAAATTAACTATCCTATATTATAAAAGACAAGTGTTTGTCTGAAGCCGTCATGCGCAGTACAGACAAACACTTGGCCTTAGATTCTATTCTCGCGCACCTCGGCATAGCTGACAGCTGACAGATTGGGAGCGCGAGGTACACAGCATACAAGCAGCTGTGAGATAGGGAGCGCGAGCTACTCAACAGCTGTGAGGTCTGCTGCGTGAGAAGCGGCAACGCGCTCCCCAGACCTCACAGCTAATTGTGGCCGACGGGAGCGTCGCGAGGGGCGTGGTCGGGCGTCGCGAGGGGCGTGGCCGGGCGGGTGTTGCCGCGATGGGGCGTGGCCGGGGTCCCGCGAAGACAGAGCCAGAGAGGGAGCAGGAGGGGGGGGCAGAGAGCCAAAGAGAAGGGGGGCAGAGAGCCAAAGAGAAGGGGGGGGGCAGAGAGCCAAAGAGAAGGGGGGGGCAGAGAGCCAAAGAGAAGGGGGGGGGCAGAGAGCGAAAGAGAAGGGGGGGGCAGAGAGCCAAAGAGAAGGGGGGGCAGAGAGCCAAAGAGAAGGGGGGGGGCAGAGAGCCAAAGAGAAGGGGGGGGCAGAGAGCCAAAGAGAAGGGGGGGGGGCAGAGAGCCAAAGAGAAGGGGGGGCAGAGAGCCAAAGAGAAGGGGGGGCAGAGAGCCAAAGAGAAGGGGGGGGGGCAGAGAGCCAAAGAGAAGGGGGGGCAGAGAGCCAAAGAGAAGGGGGGGCAGAGAGCCAAAGAGAAGGGGGGGGGCAGAGAGCCAAAGAGAAGGGGGGGGCAGAGAGCCAAAGACAAGGGGGGGGCAGAGAGCCAAAGAGAAGGGGGGGGGCAGAGAGCCAAAGAGAAGGGGGGGGGGCAGAGAGCCAAAGAGAAGGGGGGGCAGAGAGCCAAAGAGAAGGGGGGGCAGAGAGCCAAAGAGAAGGGGGGGGCAGAGAGCCAAAGAGAAGGGGGGGGCAGAGAGCCAAAGAGAAGGGGGGGCAGAGAGCCAAAGAGAAGGGGGGGCAGAGAGCCAAAGAGAAGGGGGGGCAGAGAGCCAAAGAGAAGGGGGGGGCAGAGAGCCAAAGAGAAGGGGGGGCAGAGAGCCAAAGAGAAGGGGGGGGCAGAGAGCCAAAGAGAAGGGGGGGCAGAGAGCCAAAGAGAAGGGGGGGGCAGAGAGCCAAAGAGAAGGGGGGGGCAGAGAGCCAAAGAGAAGGGGGGGGCAGAGAGCCAAAGAGAAGGGGGGGGCAGAGAGCCAAAGAGAAGGGGGGGCAGAGAGCCAAAGAGAAGGCGGGGGGGGCAGAGAGCCAAAGAGAAGGGGGGGGCAGAGAGCCAAAGAGAAGGGGGGGCAGAGAGCCAAAGAGAAGGGGGGGGCAGAGAGCCAAAGAGAAGGGGGGGCAGAGAGCCAAAGAGAAGGGGGGGGCAGAGAGCCAAAGAGAAGGGGGGGCAGAGAGCCAAAGAGAAGGGGGGGCAGAGAGCCAAAGAGAAGGGGGGGCAGAGAGCCAAAGAGAAGGGGGGGGCAGAGAGCCAAAGAGAAGGGGGGGGCAGAGAGCCAAAGAGAAGGGGGGGGGCAGAGAGCCAAAGAGAAGGGGGGGCAGAGAGCCAAAGAGAAGGGGGGGCAGAGAGCCAAAGAGAAGGGGGGGGGGGGCAGAGAGCCAAAGAGAAGGGGGGGGGGGCAGAGAGCCAAAGAGAAGGGGGGGGGGGAGAGAGAGCCAAAGAGAAGGGGGGGGAGAGAGAGCCAAAGAGAAGGGGGGGAAGAGAGCCAAAGAGAAGGGGGGGAGAGCCAAAGAGAAGGGGGGGAGAGCCAAAGAGGGGGGAGAGAGAGAGCCAAAGAGGAAAAAGAGCCAAAAAGGAGAGAGAGCCGAAGAGGGGGGAGAGAGAGCCAAAGAGGGGGGAGAGAGAGCCAAAGAGGGGGGGGGGAGAGAGCCAAAGGGGGGGGAGAGAGCTAAAGGGGGGGAGAGCCAAAGAGGGGGGAGAGAGAGAGCCAAAGAGGAAAGAGAGCCAAAGAGGGGGGAGAGAGAGCCAAAGAGGGGGGGCAGAGCCAAAGAGGGGGGGGGAGAGCCAAAGGGGGGGGGAGAGCCAAAGAGGGGGGGAGAGCGCCAAAGAGGGGGGAGAGAACAAAAGAGGGGGGAGAGAGCCAAAGAGGGGAGGGGAGAGCAAAAGAGGGGGGAGCCAAAGGGGAGGGGGGAGCCAAAGGGGAGGGGAGAGCCAAAGAGGGGGGAGAGAGAGAGCCAAAGAGGAGAGAGAGCCAAAGAGGAGAGAGAGCCAAAGAGGGGGGAGAGAGAGCCAAAGAGGGGGGAGAGAGAGCCAAAGAGGGGGGAGAGAGAGCCAAAGGGGGGGGGAGCCAAAGAGGGGAGAGAGAGAGCCAAAGAGGAGAGAGAGCAAAAGAGGGGAGAGAGCCAAAGGGGGGGGGAGAGCCAAAGAGGGGGGGATGGAGCCAAAGAGGGGGGGAGAGCCAAAGGGGGGGGGGAGAGCCAAAGAGGGGGGAGAGAGAGCAAAAGAAAGGATGGAGAGAGCCAAAGAGGGGAGAGAGAGAGCAAAAGAGGGGAGAGAGAGAACAAAGGAGAGGGGGGAGAGAAAGCAAAAGAGAGGGGGGAAAGAAAGCAAAAGAGAGGGGGGAAGAGAGAGCAAAAGAAAGGGGGGAGAGAGCAAGGGGTGGGACCGCTGTTCTGAAAAAAATGGCCCGTGTACACGGGCTTTAGTACTAGTATTATATATTTAAACACCTAACCCTACTCAAATAATTTAAATCTACAATTACAAATTACAAAGTTACAAAAAACTAACAACTAAGTTACAAAAAATAACAAACGCTAAGTTACACAAAAAAATAAACACTAAGGCCTAGATTTGGAGTTTGGCGGTAGCCGTGAAAACCAGCGTTAGAGGCTCCTAACGCTGGTTTTAGGCTAACTCCGGTATTTGGAGTCACTCAAAAAAGGGTCTAACGCTCACTTTTCAACCGCAACTTTTCCATACCGCAGATCCCCTTACGTAAATTGCGTATCCTATCTTTTCAATGGGATTTTTCTAACTCCGGTATTTAGAGTCGTGGCTGAAGTGAGCGTTAGAAATCTAACGACAAAACTCCAGCCGCAGGAAAAAAGTCAGTAGTTAAGAGCTTTCTGGGCTAACGCCGGTTCATAAAGCTCTTAACTACTGTACTCTAAAGTACACTAACACCCATAAACTACCTATGTACCCCTAAACCGAGGTCCCCCCACATCGCCGCCACTCGATTAAATTTTTTTAACCCCTAATCTGCCGACCGCCACCTACGTTATACTTATGTACCCCTAATCTGCTGCCCCTAACACCACGACCCCTGTATTATATTTATTAACCCCTAATCTGCCCCCCACAATGTCGCCGCCAGCTACCTACAATAATTAACCCCTAATCTGCCGACCGCAAAGCGCCGCCACCTACATTATAGCTATGTACCCCTAATCTGCTGCCCCTAACACCGCCGACCCCTATATTATATTTATTAACCCCTAATCTGCCCCCCTCAACGTCGCCTCCACCTGCCTACACTTATTAACCCCTAATCTGCCGAGCGGACCGCACCGCTACTATAATAAAGTTATTAACCCCTAATCCGCCTCACTAACCCTATAATAAATAGTATTAACCCCTAATCTGCCCTCCCTAACATCACCGACACCTAACTTCAAACATTAACCCCTAATCTGCAGACTGGAGCTCACCGCTATTCTAATAAATGTATTAACCCCTAAAGCTAAGTCTAACCCTAACACTAACACCCCCCTAAATTAAATATAATTTTAATCTAACGAAATTAATTAACTCTTATTAAATAAATTATTCCTATTTAAAGCTAAATACTTACCTGTAAAATAAATCCTAATATAGCTACAATATAAATTATAATTACATTGTAGCTATTTTAGGATTAATATTTATTTTACAGGCAACTTTGTAATTATTTTAACCATGTACAATAGCTATTAAATAGTTAAGAACTATTTAATAGCTACCTAGTTAAAATAATTACAAAATTACCTGTAAAATAAATCCTAACCTAAGTTACAATTAAACCTAACACTATACTATCATTAAATTAATTAAATAAAATACCTACAATTACCTACAATTAAACCTAACACTACACTATCAATACATTAATTAAATACAATATCTACAAATAACTACAATGAAATAAACTAACTAAAGTACAAAAAATAAAAAAGAACTAAGTTACAAAAAATAAAAAAATATCTACAAACATAAAAAAAATATTACAACAATTTTAAACTAATTACACCTACTCTAAGCCCCCTAATAAAATAACAAAGACCCCCAAAATAAAAAATGCCCTACCCTATTCTAAATTAATAAAGTTCAAAGCTCTTTTACCTTACCAGCCCTGAACAGGGCCCTTTGCGGGGCATGCCCCAAGAAGTTCAGCTCTTTTGCCTGTAAAAAAAAAACATACAATACCCCCCCCCAACATTACAACCCACCACCCACATACCCCTAATCTAAACCAAACCCCCCTTAAATAAACCTAACACTAAGCCCCTGAAGATCATCCTACCTTGTCTTCACCTCACCAGGTATCACCAATCCGTCCTGGCTCCAAAATCTTCATCCAACCCAAGCGGGGGCTGGCGATCCATCATCCGGTGGCTGAAGAGGTCCAGAAGAGGCTCCAAAGTCTTCATCCTATCCGGGAAGAAGAGGCGATCCAGACCGGCAACCATCTTGATCCAAGCGGCATCTTCTATCTTCATCCGATGACGACCGGCTCCATCCTGAAGACCTCCACCGCGGACCCATCTTCTTCCGGCGAGGTCCAACTGAAGAATGACGGTTCCTTTAAGGGACGTCATCCAAGATGGCGTCCCTCGAATTCCGATTGGCTGATAGGATTCTATCAGCCAATCGGAATTAAGGTAGGAATATTCTGATTGGCTGATGGAATCAAGTTCAATCCGATTGGCTGATCCAATCAGCCAATCAGATTGAGCTTGCATTCTATTGGCTGTTTTTTTAAGGGTTTATTGGGTGGGTTTTAGTTTTAGATTTAGTTTTAGATTAGTTGATTGTGTGGGTGGTGGGTTTTACTGTAGGGGGGTATTTGTATTATTATTTACAGGTAAAAGAGCTGATTTCTTTGGGGCAATGCCCCGCAAAAGGCCCTTTTAAGGGCCATTAGTAGTTTATTGTAGGTTAGTTTTTGGTTTTTTTTGGGGGGGGGCTTTTTTATTTTCATAGGGCTCTTAGATTATGTGTAATTTGTCTAAATATTTGATAATTTATTTTTTATTTTGTGTAACAGTGTTTATTTTTTTTGTAACTTAGTATTTGTTATTTTTTTGTAATTATTAGTTTAATATAGTTTAATGTAATTTAGTCTAACAGTTAGGGTAGGTTAATTATTAGTTTAATATAGTTTAATGTAATTTTAGTATAATAGTTAGGGTAGATTAATTATTAGTTTAATATAGTTTAATTTAATTCTAAAGGTAAGTTTAAATTTATTATAAGATAGGGATGAGTTAATATTTAATATAAAGTTAGCGGGTTGTTAGGTTTAGGGGTTAATAGTTTAATTTTGTTTATGGCGATGTGGGGGGCTGGTGGTTTAGGGGTTAATCGGTTTAGTAAGTGGTAGTGATATGGGAGGCCAGAGGTTTAGGGGTTAATAACTTTATTAGAGTTACGGAGGGCTCCGGGAGTGGCGGGATAGGGGTTAATAACTTTATTTAGTTGCAGCTGGGTCCGGGAGCAGCGGGATAGGGGTTAGTAATTTTATTTAGTTGCGGCGGGATAGGGGTAAACAGTTTAGTATAGTGGCGGTGTGTAAAGACAGTATACAAATGAAGCTGTGAAAAAGCCGAAGAGCAGCAAGATCGATGATTGTCAGTTAACCACAGTCCGCTGCTCATCGCCCCGTACTTGATGCACGACTTTTTGACAGCTTTTTATATAAATATGGAGAGCATATTCAGGTCCGCGGCTGCAATGTTAGGCGAACGTATTGGTGCCGTTGAATGCAAGTAAGTTGACGGCTTGATAAGTAGGTCTCTATATCTTTGTTCAATAACACGAAAAGGAACAATTCAAATGGGGAAAACATCTATTATGCTTCATTTTGCTCCATTTGCACAAAAATCTTTCTAGTAAGACCAGTTCTCAAATTTTTAATTTATAAAAGTTTATTCCCTTTTAATTCGGAAAGCCACCTCACATTTGGGAAGCAGTTTCCTTGGTTACCTACAAAGATGCATACAATGTATGTTGCTAAATATATGTAGCTATGTGTGAGGAACATACCTGAGGTAACTCTGCTCCCGGTCCGGCCCCCAGGTCTCGGCGAACACAGAGAATGATTGCTTCAGTCTCAGCATCCCATGTGGAGGGACTCAGACACTCAAATACTTATGCTCCTGCTGCAGAAACCTTTCCTAGGCACTCACGCTGCTGGGATTTAAAGGGGCCGTGTCCAAATTACTAGAACTACAACAAAGGGTTTTTTTGGTTAAGCACACCACAAAAGGACTGTTTAATCTTAATACACACATTGTGGGAGTGCTACCAAAGTGACCAAAGCAATTACAAAACAACAAAAAATATATTGGTGCACATCCAACCACTTAAGTCCACTCTTTCATGGCATATCTGTATATGCTTCTGTCTGCCAAATATACTTACATAGCTTCTAATAAGATTGGGATAAACATCTCGCAATAATATGAGCTTATAATTGTGCTGCAAAAACAAATATACTTGTATCTACTAAATATACATACATAGTTCAAATAGAATTGAGATTAACATCTCGCAATAATATTGACTTATATTTATGCTTAACCTTAACAGTGGCTAGTACACTGAAGCCGGTTTTCCTGGTGGTGAATATCGTTGCGTCTTTGTTACCGGACGGCTGTTTGGTGATAATAAAGTCTTTTCTTGCCAGCTATGGAGTGATACAAAATCACAGACAACTTCCAAAGTTTAAAATTAGCAAAAAACACTTTATCGTAACACGTTTCTTGACCGATACTGGTCATTTCTTCAGACAATAAAAAAAGCGGATACAAATTAGTGCAAATGTTAACACTATATACACCTTTTAATGTAAGTTGTCACTTGTATGAAAAAAACAATAGATGGCAAGCGAATCTTATTTAAAAAACAAGTTAAAAAAGGAAAATATAAGGAGCTTTTACCAACGTTCTAAACAAACCTTTTACATAGTTGCTCTTAAATTTTCTCAAATGTAGTTTATGGAATATATAACATATATATTTAACATATTATTATATAAGTGCTGGGTAGAAGCTTGTTTGCAGAAAACCTTGGTGTCAACATTGTTATTGTTACATGATGATAATTGGTGATAATAAAGTATTTTCTTGCCAGCTATGGAGTGATACAAAATCTGGTGAGGACCAGATGGGGAGAGCACCACCGCAATTGTAAAAATTGTAAAAAGAACAAAATAAAACATAGTATACCAAACCATTGTTTAACTAAACACAATGGGAACCTTTATATCTTTAAATATATTCCAATAGACTATATTCCCAGTTCTTCTGATTACAATAGGCTGACCAAACTCAGACAACATGAGACTTATTGGATTTATAGATTGAAGACTCTATATCCAGTTGGACTCAATGCCAATTTGGATTTGGCAGCTGTTAACTGATTTTTTTCTGAAAGATGGACAATTTAGACAGATGACCAGCACATCCTGGCATTATTTTTCTAATCAAAACATATACTAGTTCACTATATCATACACACAATACACATCAAACAATAAACATTTCATACTGTCCAAACAAAATTCTTTGGACACAATTTCACACTGTCCAGACAATATGCTTTGGACACTGTCTATCACAATTTCTGGTCTCTTTCAAAATCTATATTTTTGGCTTCATTACACCACACACAAATGATCACTACTACATTTGTTAATGAATCAGACACATATCCCCACTCAGACATACTCCCCCCCTTTTTTTCTTTCCCTTTCCCCTTCACTCCTTTCTTATAACAGCACTACCAAGCAGATTGAGAATATTCACCATGTGCAATACACCATCAAACAGAGTATCACATATAGCTTATATACAAATTCATCATTATCAAAACAAAAAATCAAATTTTAAATTGAGAATATTTACTTTGTCCAATGCACATACAAACAGATTATTGTATATAGTTTGTAGTTTATATACATATATTTTCAACATGTGACTATTCTACTCAGATCACAATATTCCCATTGAGTTTTTCTAGATCTTATGATCTTATAGCTTAAGTATTTATCTCATACTATGATAAAAGAGTATATAAGTGTGATATGATTCGAGAGGAAAATGGGCAATATATTTTAGCCATGTCACAGTTAGCTCCCACCAAAAAATTGAATACTGATTGTACATATATTTTTTGAATGTATATGCTCTTTTCTATATTATTTTACAACTTCGATTCTAAATGAGTTCTTTCTAGATCTCATGATTTAATAGCTTAAGCATCCATCTTATATCATGATAGGAGATTATACGTGTGTGATACGATTTTAAAGATAAACTAATACAATTTTAACTATGTTACAGCTATCTCCCACCAAAAAATTTAATATTTACTATATATATATATATATATTTCTAAATGCACATGTTCCTTTCTACACTATTCTGCAATATCGATTTCAAATAATAAGTATACAGAATTATATTAACATATCGCTATATTGCTTCATGTAACAATAACAATGTTGACACCAATGTTTTCTGCAAACAAGCTTCTGACCAGCACTTATGTAATAATATGTTAAATATATATGTTTTATATTCCATAAACTACATTTGGGAAAATTTAAGAGCAACTATGTAAAAGGTTTGTTTAGAACGTTTGTATAAGCTCCTTATATTTTCCTTTTTTAACTTGTATTTTTAAATAAGATTCGCTTGCCATCTATTGTTTTTTTTTTCATACAAGTGACAACTTCCGTTTTCTACTAATTACAAGGTGTATATAGTGTTACCATTTGCACTGATTTGTATCCGCTTTTTTTATTGTCTGAAGAAACGACCAGTATCGGTCGAGAAACGTGTTACAATAAAGCGTTTTTTGCTAATTTTAAACTTTGGAAGTTGTCTGTGATTTTGTATCACTCCATAGCTGGCAAGAAAAGACTTTATTATCACCAAACAGCCGTCCGGTAACAAAGACTATTATGCCATGCATTTTAGGCATTGGATTAGAAATACTTTATTTTCACCCTATGTAGGCCTTGAGGTGTGCTAAACTTTAATTTTTTCATGCCTCTGTTTATTTGTGCACTTCAATTTTTTCACTTGTTGGTTTGTTTGCGGGCATAATTTTGCTTCACACGTCAGCTTGTTTGTATGTGTCAGTTTTCTCCCTCATCAGCTTGATAACGTATGTCATTTTTTTCATGCTTTGGCATGATTGTGTGTGTTATTTTTTTGCACGTTGTTATGAGCACTTCATTTTTTCACGCGCTTGGTATAATGACCATATCTGTGTGATCGGCCTGTCGTCGGTTTAGCAATCATCTGATGCTCTATACAGATTATTAACACTCCTTAAGCTTGCTTTAGCCTCTGGTAAGGAGGCACGTTTTCATTGCTACCAAACGCTGCTTTATTTGGGTGTAAGGTGCCTTTAATGTAATGTTTATATCATTATCTGTACTATCATTTTTTTTATTACTTGCCTATTTAACCTATTATACATTATGGAGCATATTGATTGTGTTTCCTCTTCTGTTAATTTTTGTACCATCTAAACATTTCTCTGCTAATATTTAGTGTATCTTTTGCAAGCTGGGTGATATAATCCCCCCTGCTCACCTTTGCCAATCATGTACAGATCATCTTATGCATTCTGATCAGTTTAATGCTGCTCTTGCTTCTAAAGGTATCTGTCCTCCCTCTGTTTGTACTACACAGGGGAGTTCTTCAGATTTTGCTCCAGGATTTTTTACTCGCTTCTTTATCTGAGATGTTGGCGGCCATGCTCCCTCCAAGTAAGCTGAAGAAGGTGGTCTCTGAAAATCCCTTTAACTAGCTTTTCTGATTTAAGTAAGTCTAGGTCTTTTAAACTTAACATTCTAGTTTCTGCATCTTCTGATTTATCCTCTGAAGATGACATTTTTTCAGATGATCATGAGTTAGTCCCATCAGAATCTGAATCTTTCTTTTTTGTTTTACCTTGAACTCTTTCATTCTCTTTTAAGAGACGTGTTATCTACTTTAGAAGTTCAGAATTCTATAGTTTTTGAGGATATCTTTTAAGCAGCTGGCTTTGATGTTTAAACCTTCTATTAAATCTCCAGTGGTATTTCCAGTCCCTAATGCTATCTTTGAGATAACTTCTATAGTGGCCCAAGCCTGGTAGCCCTTTTAATCCATTTCAGAGACCTAAAAGGATGTTTTCTTTGCCTCCTTCTAAATTAATTTTTTTGGAAACTATTCCTAAAGTAAATGGGGCTATTTCTACTTTAACTAAACTTACAACTTTTTCTCTTGAAGAAAGTACTTCTTTTAAAGACCCTATGGAATTTGGAGTCTTTTCATAGAAAGGCTTTTCAGCAAGTAGGTTTTCTTTTTAGGCCAGCTCCTACACTTTGGTGTAAGGGTTTGTTTATCTGATCAACTTTCTGACAAATCTGCTGGTGATGGTGAAGAGTTTTCTAATCAATTTAAAATCTTGGAAACAGCTAATGCTTTCATTTGTGATACAGTTGTTGATATTATTAAGATCAATACTAAAAATATGTCCCTAGCAATCTTGAATAGGAGGGCCTTGTGGTTGAAATCATAGTCTGATGACATGGTTTCTAATTCCAGACTTCGTTCTCTTTCTTTTAAGGGGAAGGTGTTGTTTGGGTCTGGTCTGGACTTTTTTTTTGTTAAAGTGACTTGGGGGAAAGTAGCTGTTCTTCCTCTGGATAATAATTCTAAGGGTAATCCTAGAGTTTATAACCATTTATTTCTTTTGTTAATCTAAGAACCAAAATTCCTCCTTGGCCTCTTCTCCCAGAAGTATGGTTCTTACAGTTTTTCCTGGAAACTAGACCCAAATCAGAACAGGCCTAAACAGTAAGGAGCAGATTATGCCTTTTTCAGGGGGCTTGGTCTCATTCTGTTCAAGATCCATGGGTTTTGAACATTATTTCATAAGGGTTCAGAATAGCTTTCAGATCAAGGCCTTCCTGTGGTGGGTTTCTTCTGTCTCATGTTCCAAAGAATCTTGTAAAGGCAGAAGCTTTTTTTTCAGTTGATTTCAGATCTGGAATCTATGGTAGTAATTGTTCCCACTTTTGATTTGGAACAGGGTCAGGGATTTTATTCCAATCTCTTTATTGTTCCAAGAAAGATGGAATTTAGAGACTAAGGGGCCAATTTATGAAAGTGCAAGTGGACATGATACGATGTAGCATATCATGTCCACCACACATAGATAAATGCCGACAGCATGCCCTGTCTGCATTTATCATTGCACAAGCAGTTCTTGTGAACTGCTTGTGCAATGCCTTCCCCTGCAGATTTGCGGCTGCTAGCAGGGGGTGTCAATCAGCCCAATCGTATAGGATCAGGCGGATTGATGTCCGTAGCCTAAGAGCAGGTGGACCAGTTATGGAGCAGCGGTCTTGAAGCCTGAAGGCTCGCGCGGAAACAGGGGCATCAAGCTCCATTCAGAGCTTGATAATTCAGCCCCCTATTCTGTACTTGAAAACTTCAACATGTTTCTCAAGGTTCCATCTTTCAAGGTGGAGACCATTGAGATGATTCTTCTTCTTGTCCAAAGAGGACAGTTCATGTCCTATATAGATCAGAAGGATGCTTAGCTTCCTATCCGTATTCACAGGGATCACCATCAGTTTTTTTAGATTTTTATTCAGGGAACCCCTGGGAGTTCGAAGTAACGGGAAGGGGACTTGACCGTTGGAGGAATTAGGCCTTGGTTGTGATTGGTTATTTACTGTAGGGGGCGGGCTTAGCACGCGCTGTTACGCATTTAAAGAAAGAGCGGGAGAATCTGTCATCAGAATAATTATCAAACCTTTCTAGAAAGTGCTGTGCTCAGTTAGTAATTCTGCGATGTCGCATTTTGATGCGATTTTTGACCAACTTAAGTTGGAAGCTGCAAAAATGGGCCCTACCTGGCTCGAAGAAAAATTACGTCCATTGCTTAGCCCGGTCGTCGAACCCAGAGTGGATATCGTTGAGGTGGCTCCGAAAACATCGAGGCGTTCGAGGCCTCCAGTTCGTTCTGATGCTGAAGGGGGTAATAGCGGTCGGAGAAAATCCAGCCCCAGTCCGGGGTTAAAGGCGTCTGTGAGGAAGAAGTCAAGTTCGAGCTCCGGAAGTCGGCAGACCGGAGCGGAGTTTGCTGATAATGTGACGCAGTCCGGGAGCACTTGTTCCATTACGGAACAATTCACTGAGCCTGTAATGAAGGGTGATTCTTTGCCTAAGGGTAAGACGGCCAATTTAGGCCAGAAAGTAGTAATTAGAGGGAAAAAGCAAGCTAGTAAAAGTGACGGCCTGCCGAGGCCTATTTCTCTGTGTGAGGGTAATGAACAAGCGAGTATATGTAGTTTAGGTAGCGCCTTAATGAAAAAGAAAGGTGAGGGTTTGATTGTATCAGGGCCGATTGAAATACCTCAGGCAGTTTCAGAACAGTTACATAATGTTTCTAAGTCGGCTCATTTTTTAAGACCTTGCAATAATACGGAAAATCAGGCTTATCGGGTGTTAGACGAGAGGGTTGAAAGGCCTGAAGCCAGCGATAGTCATCATGATACCGAGGTTGATAACGGTGTGGTTGAATTAGATTTATATTTAGATTCTTCTGAGGAGGATTTTATTCCTCCTTCTCCCAATGTAGTTAACACTATTAGCCAGTTTAATACGTCAGTCAGGGTCACGGGTGATCCAGTTTTAAAGGGCGAGTTAAGAAATTTGAGGGATAGGAATGTTGAAGTAATTAAAAATTTACCTGTCACTAATGATGTTTTTCTTTTAGATGGGAATGAAACTGGGTCACGGCCTGAGAATTCCCAGGGTCTTTTAATGGTGGGAAATGACGGCCTAAGTGGGGAGGCTTATGGCCTTCAGGAATCTTGGACGGAAAATATCAGGCTGGATATTGAGGACGGCGTTCCAGGGGTGGAACGTTTTAATGCAAAGGGAGAAGAAACAAGGGTGAGTACGGCCAACAATTTTAATTTTGGTCTTCAGGGCATGATGGGTCAGAGTATTAATAATACATGTCATAGCTCGGTTAACTCTGTTCAACGTCCAAACAGGTCTGGGATTGGGAGAATACAAGGTAGAGGTAGACAACGCAAGAGGTATGGGGATTTAAGGGGAGAAGGGTTTGAGGTCCCATCAGCTAAGAAGGGTAAGGGTGTTTCAGTGGATAATAGGTTGGGTATGTCTACAGCTAGTAGGGGCATTGGAATTTGGGCACCTTCTGGGGGTTTGTCACATGTTTCTTTTTTACAGACGGAAAAAGGGCAGCAATTAATGACTAACACGGATCCCAGGGCTACTGGTTTCCAGAATACAGAGAAGGTTACGGCTGCATCTCAAAGGATTCAGTCTGCAGTGCCTCAGGACCCGAGTACAGGTAATGAGGGATCCGGTGTTGTGAATCTGAATGTGGGGGTTGATACAGTTGGTGTGCATGCTGATCCCTTATCTATAACTGTTGTAGCAGGTTTAAGGGACTTGTTAGCCAAATTAGAAGGAACAAAAGTCACGGGGGGAGTCGCCAATTCATGGGTTCCCACAGAATTGGTTAACCAAAATAGGGTATTAGGGATTGGTGGTGAGGGAATAAAGGATGTAGGGTCAGTACCTCAATCTCAAATGGTCGGTTTATCTCAGCAAAAGGGGACTAATGTTGATAACAAAACGGATGGGGGTCCTGAGCTGAAGATTGCTGACACGGCTTTGGCCAGGTCTTGTTTGTGTTCTATTGGGCCTTTGGGCATGCATTTGACGGTAGAGTTAAGAGAAAAGATTTACAAGAGAGATTTTATTGAATTATTTTCCCTCCTTCCTCTTGATCAGTCTTTTGAGATACCTGAAGATTCAAAAAAGGATTCGGCCAAGAAAGAAGAGGAGGAAAGGAAAAGACGTTACAGAAAATTACCAAAAACATTTACTAACTGGTTCCAGGCTTTTGTTATTTATGCTAGTGTATTTGCTGTTAAGTTCCCGGATCAAGGAGCGGCCCTCTTTTGTTATCTAGATGAAATTGCAGCTGCTCAGAGAACATGTGGTGGTATGGCTTGGTGGTATTATGATGAACAATTTAGACAACGTTTGTCGGTTAAGCCTGAGATGAAATGGGATGATCGTGATATGGGTCTATGGCTAAAAGTGATGACTCCGTTAAGGTCTTCGCAGCCCTTTCGAGGGAGTGCCGGCGGATCTCTTCAAAACGGTTCGTCGGCAACAGCCAAAAAAGGTTTCTGTTTTGCTTTCAATGAAAAGTTCTGTAAATGGGGAGCATCATGTAAATTCAGACACGAATGTTCTGGGTGTGGTGGATCCCACCCTTCCAGTAAGTGTTTCAAAAAGAACAAATTGGGAGGAACACAGGAGCTCCCTGAAAAAGGGACTAACTCCGGTGAGGCTAAGCGGGATGGAGCTGTGGCTCGTACTTTACGCTAAACAGAAAGGTTGTGGTGATAAGGCCTTGTTGTTGCTACATGGTTTTGAGTTTGGTTTCAGAATTCCATCTTCGGGAGGCGTTGTTCATTACAGGGGTAACCTTAAGTCTGCTAGGGAATTGCCTGAGGTTGTTAGGAGTAAGCTTGAGAAGGAGGTTTCTTTGGGTCGAATGGCAGGTCCTTTTAAAATATCTCCTATCCCCCATTTGCGTATTTCTCCTTTAGGAGTGGTTCCTAAGAAAGAGCCTGGTAAATTTCGTTTAATTCACCACTTATCATTTCCAAAAGGTGGATCTGTTAATGATGATATTCCGGATGAATTATCGTCTGTGTCTTATACATCATTTGACATGGCGGTTAAGTTGGTCAGAGAGGCTGGGCAATTCGCTTTAATGGCTAAAATAGATATTGAGGCGGCTTTTCGGTTACTTCCAGTTCATCCTTCTTCACATTATTTGCTGGGTTGTTGCTTTGAGGGTTTTTTCTACATTGACTTATGTCTCCCGATGGGTTGTTCTATTTCTTGTTCTCTGTTTGAATGCTTTAGTTCATTTTTGGAATGGGTTGTTAAATTCAGGTCTGGATTTTCTTCAGTAGTTCATTATCTGGATGATTTTCTTTTTGTTGGTCCCCATGATTCGGACGTTTGTTTGAAATTAAGGGATTGTTTTTATTCAATGGCATCTGATTTTGGGGTTCCTATTGCAATGGAAAAATCTGAGGGTCCAGTTACGGCCCTTAAATTTCTGGGTATTACAATAGATTCTGAAAGTATGGAATGTAGGCTGCCTCTGGAAAAGATTGTGGATTTGTCAGAAATGATTCAGCAATTTTTGGCGGTCCGTAAGGTGACTTTGAGAAAAATGCAATCTTTACTTGGAAAGTTGAATTTTGCTTGCAGAATCATTCCTATTGGTAGAGTTTTTTCTAGAAGAATGTCATTGGCTACGTCTGGTGTTAGTAAGCCTCATCATTTTGTAAGGATTAAAAAAGGTCACAAGGATGATTTGAAGGTTTGGTTGGAATTCCTTAAAAATTTTAATGGTGTTGCAATATTCATGGAAGCTAGGGTCTCTAATGTTGATTTGGATTTGATAACTGATGCAGCTGGGGGTGTTGGTTTCGGGGCTTATTTTCAAGGGCATTGGTGCGCTGAAGTGTGGCCTCAAGAGTGGGTCAATTTAGGTTTAACCAAGAACCTAGTTTTCCTTGAGCTATTTCCTATTCTGGTGGCTCTGTTTGTGTGGGAAGTGGATTTGATGAATAAATCCATATTGTTTCATACAGATAATATGGGTGTTGTTTCTGCTATTAATTCTTTATCTGCATCATCATTACCAGTTTTGCGTTTATTAAGAGTGCTAGTCCTGAAATGTTTAAGTATGAATGTTTTCGTCAGGGCAAAACATATCCCTGGTAAGCTTAATTTGATAGCAGATTCTTTATCTCGTTCACAGTGGTCTCGCTTTCGAGAGTTGGCGCCTCAGGCGGACGTAGTTGGAGCGACGTTTCCCGTCCAACTTTGGAAGCTTGGGACGGAGGATTGGCTGAATTAATTAAAAAATCTTTGGCTCCAGGTACTTGGACGTCCTATGTATCAGTTTGGAAGGAATGGGAAATGTGGTTATGTCAATCTGAAATTAAAGAAGGGTATGATGATGTCACGGGTTGCTTATTGGAATGGATGTGGCATTGGGGAAATGTGGGTTTGTCACCATCTAATATGGAAAGAAGATTGGCGGCCCTTGCTTTTAGATTTCGCTTATTAGGTTTGTCTGATGTTACAAAGGTTTTTTGGGTCCGTCAGGTTCTTAAAGGCTTGAAGAAAAAGACAAAGGTTAGAGATAAGAGAAGACCTATTACATTTTCTTTACTTCAAAAAGTTTGGGTGGTATTAGCAGAGATTTGTGCATCAAGATTTGAATTAATATTATTTAGAACGGCCTTTGTATTGGCCTTTTTTGGGGCATTTAGAGTTTCGGAATTGGTAAGCCCTAGCAAAAAAGTGTCAGGTGGTTTACAAAAAGAAGATGTATTATGGAATGATAACAGAGTAGAAATATTACTGAGAAATAGTAAAACGGACATATATGGGAAAGGCAAGAACATAGTGCTATTCCCTAGCGGTGGTGAAATATGTCCATGTCAGGTAATGATGCTTTATGGGTCCATACGGCCTTTGCAGGATGGCCCTTTGTTGGTTCATTCAGACGGTTCTTTTTTATCACAATATCAATTTAGAGCCATTTTAAGAGGTTCAATTGTTTTTTGGGTCTTAATCCTTTAGAGTTTGGATCTCATTCTTTCCGGATTGGAGCGGCTACTGAAGCCGCTATGTTAGGTCTCAGAGAGGATATAGTTAAAAAGATTGGTAGATGGGGTTCAAGTCGTTATAAATCTTATGTTAGGCCTGATTTAAGGATATAAAAAAAAAAAAAAAAAAAAAAAAAAAAAACCTTGAATAGAATGTATGTTTTGGAATGTTTGAGTTGTAATCATCCTGAACACTCCTTTTTCTCTTATTTTAGGTGTAAAGATCGTATGGGTGATGGGGCATTCGTTTATATACTGGGCCAATGCTGAGGCCAGTAAGAAAATGGGCGGCCTTCAGCTTGGGTGTCCTGTGGATCAATGGGAGGTCAAATGGTTTGGGATTAGGGGGATGTGCTGGGAACTCTTTTTTCCGTTGTTTCTAGATTTTGGCAGAATGTTTCCTCGTCCTCAGGTTTTGATAGTGCATTTGGGGGGAAATGATTTAGGTATGATTCCTCAAAAGGAACTAGTTAGAAGAATCAAAAGAGATCTGGGCAACATAAAGGAACTTCATCCTGAAATCAAAATAATTTGGTCACAGATTACTCCTAGGTTGGTTTGGAGATCAGCGAGGGATTATGATAGGCTAGAAAAGAGTCGTAAAAAAATTAACAAAATAATTAGCTCTTTTGTTAAGAGGTTGGGGGGAGGCGTAGTTTTCCACCCAGATTTTGAAGTAGATGGAGCTGAGGAATTTTATTTAAAAGATGGTGTTCATTTTAACCAATTTGGGCTGCAGCTATTTATTTTCGACATAAAAGAAGCTTTGGGTAAAATATTGGGTTTGGCGGGACTGGGCTGTTCGGTCAGTCCAGTCGGTGGCGGGGGTGCTAGTTCCCAGACAAATATGGTACGCAATATGGCCAAGTGATTTGGAGGATTTTAAGTAGTTGCCTCTCCATGGGGTGAGTGGACAACTGGTTTTATAGGGGCAAGGGGTTCCCTATTAAAGTTTAGGTGTACTTGGACGGACTCAACAGGGATATAGCTGAGTCCAGTTGTTGAATAACGGCCATCTTGTTTTTGTGGGTTTGGGAACTAGCACCGCTGTGGTTTATGTTTTATTTGTCAGTAATGTTATTTATGAACATCAGGTATGTTCTGTGGAAAAATGTTTGAAAATGTTTGAAAATATTTATTACTCAATATTTAAATTGTGTTGTTAATAAAATGGCTGCGGCCAAATTTTATACCAAAGCTGTGTGTAACTCTTTTATTTATGTTATTATTTTAACTTATAATGGTTATAAGATTAAGGCCGGGGATTGACGACTTTAAAGGTCAGGGAACCCCTGGGAGTTCGAAGTAACGGGAAGGGGACTTGACCGTTGGAGGAATTAGGCCTTGGTTGTGATTGGTTATTTACTGTAGGGGGCGGGCTTAGCACGCGCTGTTACGCATTTAAAGAAAGAGCGGGAGAATCTGTCATCAGAATAATTATCAAACCTTTCTAGAAAGTGCTCCCTCCCTCCCTCCCTAATCTTTGTTTTTCCTTCCTTGTTCGTGTTTGTCGCAGCAAGGCGGGGGTGCTAGTTCCCAGACAAATATGGTACGCAATATGGCCAAGTGATTTGGAGGATTTTAAGTAGTTGCCTCTCCATGGGGTGAGTGGACAACTGGTTTTATAGGGGCAAGGGGTTCCCTATTAAAGTTTAGGTGTACTTGGACGGACTCAACAGGGATATAGCTGAGTCCAGTTGTTGAATAACGGCCATCTTGTTTTTGTGGGTTTGGGAACTAGCACCGCTGTGGTTTATGTTTTATTTGTCAGTAATGTTATTTATGAACATCAGGTATGTTCTGTGGAAAAATGTTTGAAAATGTTTGAAAATATTTATTACTCAATATTTAAATTGTGTTGTTAATAAAATGGCTGCGGCCAAATTTTATACCAAAGCTGTGTGTAACTCTTTTATTTATGTTATTATTTTAACTTATAATGGTTATAAGATTAAGGCCGGGGATTGACGACTTTAAAGGTCATGAACAAGCATTTTCAGTTTGTTGCTCTACCTTTTAGAATAGCTACCGCTCCCAGAATTTTTATGAAGGTTCTCCGGTCTCTCTTATCAGTTATAAGAGATCAGGGTATTTCCGAGGTTCCTTACCTGAATGATATCTTGTTACAGGATCAATCTTTACATTAAGCAATATTTCATACCAACAGACTTTTTTTGTTTCTTCAAGAGCATGGTTGGAAAGTAACTTTTCCAAGAAACTCACTGTCCACTCAGTCCAGGATTACTTTTCTGGGATTGATAATTGATTCATTCTTCATGAAACTTTCCTTGACAGAACAGAGACGGCTGAAGTTATTCTCAGCTAGTGTAATCTTTCTGTGAAGCTTTGTATGCTTCATCAATAGTGCAGGGAGCTCACTTAGGGCAAGATTACAAGTGGTAGGATATTTAGCGCTCCTGGTCAAACTTTGATAGAAGTAATATTTTTGCTTGCACGTGTTAGTGCATGTATTACAAGTTTAAAATAAAAGTTTTACGTGCAAGCAAATCTAAATGCGCGCTAACTTCAGGATTTCGGATATTGCACCAGACTTCAGGAACTGTGAGTAGATTTTATGGGGTTAGTGTTTTTTTTTTTGGGGGTGTTTTTTTTTTTAGATTAGGGATGGGCACTGTAAAAGAGCTGAATACCCTTTTAAGGGCAATGGCCATACAAATGTCCCTTTAGGGGCAATGGGTAGCTTAGGTTTTATTTAGATTTAGGTTTTTTATTTTGGGGGGTTGGTTGGGTGGAGGTTTTACTGTTGTAAATGTTTTTATTTTTGATCATTTTTTATTGATAATATTGTTTATTATTTTTTTTAATCTTAGAGTTTTTTATTTTTCATAATTTTAGTGTTTATTATTTTTTGTAATGTTAGATTTTTTAAAATTTTTCACAGTATTATGTTTTTTTAAATTTGTAATTTAGGTTTTTATTGTTTCATAGTGTTAGGTTTTTTTAATCATGTAATTTAAGTTTTTTAATTAGTATTTTTTTATTTTATTAGAATAGTTATGTTAGGCTAATTTATAGTTTAATCTTAGGGTTTTTTTATTCACTGGTAAGTTTTTATTTATTTTAAGATAGTTATATTGTAACTTTTAATTTAAAGTTAGGGGAGTGTTAGGTTTAGGGGTTAATAGTTTCATTTAGTGTTTTGTGATGTGGGGGCCGGCAGTTTAGGGTATACTAAGTTTATTTAGTGCTGGCTATGTGGGGGGTCGGCAGTTTATGGGTTAATAGGTTTAGTTTATTAGTTACGATGTGGGGGGCTGGCGGTTTAGGGGTTAATAGGTTTATACAGTGTTGGTGATGTGGGGGGCCGGCGGTTTAGGGGTTAATAGATTTATACAGTGTTGGTGATGTGGGGGGCCGGCGGTTTAGGGGTTAATAGGTTCATTTTAGTGTCAGTGATATGAGTGCGCAGCATATTAGGGGTTAATAGGTTTAATATAGTGTTTGCTATGCAGGAGGCTGGCGGTTTAGGGGTTCATAGGTCGTTTATGGGTGTTAGTGTACTTTGTAACATTTTAGTTATGAGTTTTGTGAAACATTTTTGTTTCACAAAGTCCATAACTACAGGTCTCAGATTGCAAAATGGATCATGTCGGTATAGGTTGTAAGGCAAGCATTTTAGCCAGACCGCACAACCTGTAATACGGCGCTATGGAAAATCCTGCACTCAAACGTCATTTTTTGAGTGCAGAATGGAGGGTAGCATTAAAGCTAAAATGCTTGCGGTATAGCCTATAAGGCCGCGACTCGTAATATGCATTACCGGCCATTCCACGCGCAAAGGCCAATTTTTCAGTGGTATAGCCATACCGCAAAACTCGCAATCTAGGTGTAAATTAATGAATGTCAGTTTTATTCAAGTAAAGACCTTGCATAAAGGGTACGAGTTAAAAACAATGTGCACCAAACACAACATACATTAAAATAGTGTTATACTCATATATACACACTATCTGATACAATTATTCATATACATATTCTTTCATCTCAAGAACTTTAAATATTCATAAATAACACATGTATATGAGAGGAGTAAAAAAAATCTTTATGTTCACCAAAACCGAAGGTAGTTATGAATACATTAAATTCCAAAGTTCTTCACATAGAAGAAAATGTTCTTTTAATTTTTTAAAAATATATTTATATTGATTTCTGAGCTAAGTTAAAACATTAGTGTTGTGTTGTTTAAAAAGGAATATTAACTTGTTTTCTTTGCATTATATGAGGTCGGAAAACACGTCATCTTTTTTATTATTTTGACAAATAAATGCTCTAAATGACAATATTTTTTTATTTGGAATTTGGGAGAAATGTCAGTAGTTTATAGAATAAAACTGAAATGTTAATATTACAAATACCTATAAATAGTAAAACCAGAAAAACTGATAATTTTGCTGTGGTCTCTTAATTTTTTCAAGAGTTGTATATGTGTCTATATATACATATAGATATATAGGTATATATATATATATATTAATTAAATCCCTTGTAAACAAAGGACAGAGACAGCTCTAAAATAGGGCAAAGAAAGCCAACAGCGTAAGTTTTTAGAATGTGTTTTTAATAGATAAAAAACATAAAACATTAATAAAATATATAAAAAGTTACAATAAAATGTGCACTGATAGATCTTGAAACATGCAAGGCAGCGTGTTGCTTGAGTCACAGAAACTGCAATAAAAAGCACAGAATCACTGGTATGTCCTCTATAAACACTACAAGTAAAATAAACTCCATAAATTACTATAAATAACACCTTTATATATAATATCTAATTATGTCATATAAGGTAGCAGCTGTCTTAAAGTAATACAGAAACTAATTAAATCCATAGGACAGAGACAAGGCTAAAATAAGGTAATATAAAACGTTAGTAAAATATATACAAAGTTACAATAATACTTGCACTGATACAGTTTGAAACATGCAAGGCAGTTTGATGCTTGAGTCACAGAAACTGCAATCAAAAGCACAGAATCACCGGCCCTTATGTCCTCTATAAGCACTACGCACTTCAAGGAAAAATCCAACTCATTAAGTGGCATAGATTGCAGCAGTGACAGTTTCCTTTATATAGCGGACTGCATATCAAGCCCCTCCCATTAATCAGATGAAAAAATGTAGCTATGGTTTATATACTGAGTTTGTTCAGTACAGTAATATCATGAAGACATTGGGGCATATTTATCAATGATGCCCCTTGTTTCCGGTGAGCCTTCAGGCTTGCCAGAAACAGAAGTTATGAACTTGTCCTGCTCTGAGGCCGCAAACAGAAACCAACCCGATCTAATACGATCGGGTTGATTGACACCCCCTGATAGCCACAAATCTGCAGGGGGCAGCATTGCACCAGCAGTTCACAAGAACTGCTGGTGCAATGATAAATGCCGACAGCGTATGCTGTCGGCATTTATCGATGTGTGGTGGACATGATACTCTACTTCGTATCATGTCCGCTCGCACATTGATAAATAGGCCCCATAGTATCATATTATGCTTGAACATAAAAGACTCATGTGAATACAACAAATATACAAGACAATGCACGGAAAATTAAAATATACCTCAGTGATTAGGATAAATATAGGTGATAAAAGATGTATATATGTATTATTTATAGTAATTTATTATTTTTTATATAAAGTTTATAAATGTTATTTTATTTGCAAACCATTGTGGTTAATATTTGTAAAAGGAGCTTTCTTATAGGTAATGCTATTTCTGTATATCGGTTTGTGTTAACTGTGAGTAGCAGCCATTAAAGAAGAGAAAAAATGAAAGGACTAAATACATTGGGGTCTCTGCTTCAGTTCCGACTAAAGCGGAAGTTGATAAACAGCGGTCCTAAGACCGCTGCTCCTTAACTCGCCCGCCACCTCTGAGGTGGCGAGCAGCAATCAGCCTGATCGAATACGATCGGGTTGATTGACACCCCCTGCTAGCGGCCCTGCTAGCGGTATTGCACCAGCAGGTCACCAGAACTGCTGGTACAATGATAAATCCTGTTTGTCTGCACTTACATAAATAGACCCCCATTGAAAGGTTTTTGACCTAGCTGACCAAACTAATATTAAAACTAATGGAACTTATTCAGATAATCTTAAAGAATTATTTCATGACTATAATAAATTGAAAAACAAAGAAATCAGAATAACATGGTACATTTTTTCATAGAAAGATATATTAAAAATAAAATTATCCCTAGAGGGTTGCATTTGAAAAAAGTCCCAAGAAATGGATTAGACAATACTGAATTTATGTTAGAATGGGAGAAGTGTCTTGATGGATGTTCTTTTCAATAAATTGAGTTACTCATTAAACAAAGAAAAATGTATCTATCTACTCTGGAAGAGATAATTGGGAAATTAGAAACCCATATAGACATACTAAAAAGATAAGTTTGGGTTTGACCTTTTGTTAAGGGAAAGCTTTGAGAAAAGTGAAAAATTTGAAGAGGAAGTTATGTGTAATAAGTAACAAATATTCCAAAGAGATGTTAGAGACTATAATGAGAATAGAAATAATAATTGGACTAAGGATAAAAGAAAATATCAATCCAATTCTAAATACAATCCAAATCAGAGAAATACTAGAGATAAAAACCCCAACAATGTAATCACAAGAACAAATAAGACATAATAATGCAAATAAAAATAAGATTAGGAATATGAAATATATAACTTTTTCAGATAGATATGAGTAAAGAAATAGTAATCAAAATAAAAGGGAACAACACATGTTTAAACCAAATAGACTTATTAGTAATAAAAATAAGGGTGAACTGATTAACAATGATTCAGATAGTGTGAAATAGTATATAGCAAAAAAAGTAATAAGGCAGCTAAAGATGACACATACCATTAATAAGTTACCTATTTCTAATTGAAATAGGTTTAACATTTTAGAAGAATTCTCATCTGATGACACCATTATTGCAGGTGGTAGTCTGCGACTGAACCAAAAGAGAAAGAGTGAAGTAGCTCCTTCTATGTAAAAAAAATGGTTGGTTTCCCTGAGCAAAAAAAAAAAAAGATGAACCCTACACTACAAAAATAAATAAAATAATATATAAGGGAAGAAAGTCACAATATAGAGGTAAGTGAGGAGGAAGAAGAGCGTGTATTAGAAGACACAATAGTATGATTAGGGAATTAAAAAATGACTAAGATCCTTTGATATTTTTAACCTTTCATCCTTTATATTAACTGTGAGAATAAAATCTTTTGAAAAAGGGCCTACATTTTACCCCCTCTGATTCCTCCAATTAATTTTTATCTATTTATAGATTTTCAAAAATATACCAGAAAAATTTCCATAAAACATTCTTTTTGGGACTCAGAAGATGATATTAACCCCTTAATGACCGGACCATTTTTCAATTTTCTTACCCTTAATGACAATGGCTATTTTTACATTTCTGCAGTGTTTGCGTTTAGCTGTAATTTTCCTCTTACTCGTTTACTGTACCCACACATATTATATACCGTTTTTCTCGTCATTAAATGGAATTTTTAAAGATACCATTATTTTCATCATATCTTATAATTTACTAAAAAAAAATGATAAAATATGAGGAAAAAATGGAAAAAAACACACTTTTTCTAACTTTGACCCCCAAAATCTGTTACACATCTACAATCACCAAAAAACACCCATGCTAAATAGTTTATAAATTTTGTCCTGAGTTTAGAAATACCCAATGTTTACACGTTCTTTGCTTTTTTTGCAATTTATGGGGCAATAAATACAAGTAGCACTTTGCTATTTCCAAACCACTTTTTTTCAAATTAGCGCTAGTTACTTTGGAACCCTGATATCTGTCAGGAATACCTGAATATCCCTTGACATTTATATATTTTGTTTTAGAAGACATCCCAAAGTATTGATCTAGGCCCATTTTGGTATATTTCATGCCACCATTTCACCGCCAAATGCGATAAAAAAAAAAAAAAAGTTCACTTTTTCACAAATTTTGTCACAAACTTTAGGTTTCCCACTGAAATTATTTACAAACAGCTTCTGCAATTATGGCACAAATGGTTGTAAATGCTTCTCTGGGATCCCCTTTGTTCAGAAATAGCAGACTTATATGGCTTTGGCGTTGCTTTTTGGTAATTAGAAGGCCGCTAAATGCTGCTGCGCACCACACGTGAATTATGCCCAGCAGTGAAGGGGTTAAATTAGGTAGCTTGTAGGGAGCTTGCAGGGTTAATTTTAGAGATCAGCCTCCCACCTGACACATCCCACCCCCTGATCCCTCCCAAACAGCTCTCTTCCCTACCCCACCCCACAATTGTTCCCGCCATCTTAAGTACTGGCAGAAAGTCTGCCAGTACTAAATAAAAGAGTTAAATAAAAGTTTTTTTTTTTTTTAAATAAAAATAATAAAATATTTTAGTTGTGATGGACCCCTGCCTTAGCACCAACCTCCCTGATCCCCCCCTCCAGCTCTCTAACCCTCTCCCCTACCTAATTACCGCCATCTTGGGTACTGGCAGCTGTCTGCCAGTACCCAGTTTGGCCCCACAAACCAAAGTATTTAAATTTTATTTATAACTTTTATTTTTATTTTGAATTATTTCTGTAGTGTAGCAGCCCCCCCACAATACCCCCACCCCCTCCCCCTCCCAGATCCTTTTATATGTAAAGAAAAAATATTAACTTTTTTTTCCCCTTCCTTACTTCATTGGTGTCAGTGTAGCTAATGTGTGCATGTGCACCCGCGCCCCCGTGCACGCGCCCCCCGTGCACATGCACGCCCATGCAGGCGTGCCCCATCGTGCACGCGCGCGCGCATCGTGCACGCGCGCACACGCTCCCTCCTCCCACCCAGACAACGGCACCATCGGCACCATCGGCACCATTGCTACCGGTGCAGAGAGGGCCACAGAGTGGCTCTCTCTGCATCGGAGTCTTGTAAAGGGGTATTGCAGGATGCCTCCATATCGAGGCATCACTGCAATACCCTCAGAGCTGCTGGAAGTGATTGTGATCACTTCCAGCACTCTGTTAGACAACTGACATACCAGGTACGTCTATTGTCATTAACAGTTAGTTTTTGCATGACGTACCTGGTACGTCAGTTGTCATTAAGGGGTTAAATAATTGTAAGTTATGAGATTCTAATATTAATATAAAAGGAAACCCATTAAATTTAGATTTATCAGAACAACTTAGATTGGAAGGTAACTGTGGCTTTAATATAACAACAGAATTAAAGGGACACTAAACCTCAAAAATAATGTTATATAATTCTGCACATAGTGCAGAATTATATAACATTATATTAGCCTTATCTTTATAAATGTAATATTCCCTTTGAATTTAAAAAAAACCCGGCTGTTTTACAGACCTGCTCTCTGTGCTCTTCTGAGCGGGTCTGTTTTTTTTACACAGCACATCGGGCCAGCTGTATAGTCACAGCCCAGCCCGACCGCGCCATAACACTAAGTGCAGCTCGCTCCTGCTCTGTCTGACAGCAGGAGCAAGCTGCACTTAGTGTTATGGCGCAGTTGGGCCGGGCTGTGACTATACATCTGGCCCGATGCGCTGTGTGAATAAAACAGACCCGCTCAGAAGAGCACAGAGAGCGGGTCTGTAAAATAGCCGGGGGTTTTTTAAATTCAAAGGGAATATTACATTTATAAAGATAAGGCTAATATAATGTTATATAATTCTGCACTATGTGCAGAATTATAACATTATTTTTAAGGTTTACTGCCACTTTAAGTATTAAAACTAATTTAGAGACCATCTAAATTTAAGCTCAGTGATAGTAAGGGTCCTTTTTTAGAAACATATTAAAACGTACGGCTAGATCACGTGTTTGGCGTTAGCCTTAAAAAGCAGTGTAGAGAGGTCCCAAAGCTGCTTTTTAATGCCCGCTGGTATTACGAGTCAGGCAGGTACAGGTGTACCACTCACTTTTATTCTGCGACTCGAGGATACCGCAAATCCCCTTACGTCAATTGCGTATCCTATCTTTTTCATGGGATTTGCCTAATGCTGGTATTACGAGTCTTGGAAGAAGTGAGAGGTACAGCCTCTCCTGTCAAGACTCCTACCGTATTTAAAAGTAAGTAGTTAAGAGTTTTATAGGCTAACGCTGGAACATAAAGCTCTTAACTAAAGTGCTAAAAAGTACACTAACACCCATAAACTACCTATTAACCCCTAAACCGAGGTAGAAAAAATCTGATTGGTTGATTTAATCAGCCAATCAGATTGAAGTTCAATCCGATTGGCTGATCCAATCAGCCAATAGAATGCAAGGTCAATTCTATTGGCTGATCCAATCAGCCAATCGGATTGAACTTCAATCCGATTGGCTGATTAAATCAACCAATCTGATTTTTCCTACCTTAATTCCGATTGGCTGATAGAATCAGCCAATCGGAATTCGAGGGACGCCATCTTGGATGACGTCATTTAAAGGAACCGTTATTCGTCGTTAGTCCGTTGTGATGGAAGGATGCTCCGCGCTGGATGTCTTCAAGATGGAGTCGCTCCTTGTCAGATGGATGAAGATAGAAGATGCCACTTGGATGAAGCCTTCTCCCGGTCCGGATGTCCTCTTCTGCCCGGATAGGATGAAGACTTCTGCCGGTCTGGGTGTCCTCCTCTGCCCCATCGGATGAACACTTCTGGACAGATCAGATGACCACTTGTGCCCAGCTGGGTGAAGACGGCTCAAGGTAGGGTGATCTTCAATGGGGTAGTATTAGGTTTTTTTAAGGGGGTATTGGGTGGGTTTTAGAGTAGGGGTGTGTGGGTGGTGGGTTTTAATGTTGGGGGGGTATTGTATTCTTTTTTTACAGGTAAAAGAGCTGATTACTTTGGGGCAATGCCCCGCAAAAGGCCCTTTTAAGGGCTATTTGTAATTTAGTATAGGGTAGGGCATTTTATTATTTTGGGGGGCTTTTTTATTTTATTAGGGGGCTTAGATTAGGTGTAATTAGTTTAAACTTCTTGTAATTTTTTTTTCTGTAATTTAGTGGGGGGATTTTTTCCGTAATTTAGTTTATTGAATTTAATTGTAATTAAATGTAGGTAGTTTAGGTAATTAGTTTAATTATAGTGTAGTGTTAGGTGTAATTGTAACTTAGGTTAGGATTTATTTTACATGTAATTTTGTACTTATTTTAGGTAGCTATTAAATAGTTAATAACTATTTAATAACTATTATAGATAGTTAAAATAAATACAAAGTTGCCTGTAAAATAAAAATAAATCATAAGATAGCTAGAATGTAACTATTAGTTATATTGTAGCAATCTTATGGTTTATTTTATAGGTAAGTATTTAGTTTTAAATAAGAATAATTTATTTAATTGTAGTTATTTTATTTATATTTATTTAAATTATATTTAAAATAGGGGGGTGTTAGGGTTAGACTTAGGTTTAGGGGTTAATAACTTTATTATAGTGGCGGCAACGTTGGCAGCTGAAGATTAGGGGTTAATTAATTTAATATAGTTGCGGCAACTTTGGGGGGGCAGATTAGGGGTTTATAACTATAATGTAGGTGGCGGCGGTGTCCGGAGCGGCAGATTAGGGGTTAATAGTATAATGCAGGTGGCGAGGATGTCGGGGCGGCAGATTAGGGGTTAATAACTATAATGTAGGTGGCGGCGGTGTCCGGAGCGGCAGATTAGGGGTTAATAGTATAATGCAGGTGGCGAGGATGTCGGGGGCGGCAGATTAGGGGTTAATAACAATAATGTAGGTGGCGGCGATGTTGAGGGCAGCAGATTAGGGGTTTATAACTATAATGTAGGTGGCGGCGGTGTCTGGAGCGGCAGATTAAAGGTTAATAGTATAATGCAGGTGGCGACGATGTCGGGGGCAGCAGATTAGGGGTGTTTAGACTCGGGGTTCATGTTAGGGTGTTAGGTGCAGACAAAACTTTTATTTCAAAAAGGTAATTTTCCAGCCTCCAGTAGATTTAAAAAGACCTTTATTAATTTCTTACAGGGTCCATTGTAACAACGACGTTTCGAACCTATACCAGGTTCTTAAACATGATTAAGAACCTGGTATAGGTTCGAAACGTCGTTGTTACAATGGACCCTGTAAGAAATTAATAAAGGTCTTTTTAAATCTACTGGAGGCTGGAAAATTACCTTTTTGAAATTGATATTGGGGTTTGGCTAACCCTTTCCTGTGCCCCTGTTTGAAAAGGAGCTGTCTCTCATCACTTACTTATAAAACTTTTATTTCCCCATAGGAAACAATGGGGCTGCGTTAGGAGCTGAACGCAACTTTTTTGCAGGTGTTAGGCTTTTTTTCAGCCAGCTCAGCCCCATTGTTTCCTATGGGGAAATCGTGCACGAGCACGTTAAGCCAGCTTACCTCTACCGTAAGCAACGCTGATATCGAGGTGAGATGTGGAGCTAAATTTTGCTCAACGCTCACTTTTCTGTGGCTAACGCCGGCTTGCAGAAATCCTGTAATACCAGCGTTGTCTTAAGGGAGCGGTAAGAAAAAAAGGAGCATTAGCACCGCACAGCCTTACCGACAAAACTCGTGATCTAGGCAGTAGTTTTAAAGAATCTAAAAGTAATAGGAGCAAAACAGCAAAAAAAAAAAAAACTTACAGTATATAAACAAAGAACTATGTATGAATTACAACATAATGATAACATAGTAATAAGACAAGCTAATAAGGGGTGGGGTTATCATTCAAGACATGGATGATTATAGAAATAAAGTTTTACGCTCATTATGTGATAGAGAGTTCTATATTGTCTTGAGGTCTCACCCTACCTCAACCTTAATAAAGAAACAATGGCCTAGATTACGAGTTTTGCGTTAGAGGCTGTGCAGTGCTAACGAGCAGTTTTGTCTCACCGCTCACTTACATGCAGCGCTGGTATTACGAGTTTTCAGAAACCCGTTGTTAAAAGACAAGAAGTGAGCGTTGAGCAAAATTTTGCTCATTACTACACTCCAATACCAGCGCTGCTTAAGTCAGAGGTGAGCTGGTCGTACGTGGTTGTGCACGATTTCCCCATAGGAATCAATGGGGAGAGCCGGCTGAAAAAAAATCTAACACCTGCAAAAAAGCAGCGTAAGGCTCCCTAACGCAGCCCCATTGATTCCTATGGGGAAATAAAAGTTATGTCTACACCTAACACCCTAACATGAACCCCGAGTCTAAACACCCCTAATCTTACACTTATTAATCCCTAATCTGCTGCCCCCGACATCGCCAACACCTACATTATACTTATTATCCCCTAATCTGCCGCTCCGAACACCGCCGCAACCTACATTATAGTTATGAACCCCTAATCTGCTGCCCCCAACATCGCTGACACCTACATTATATTTATTAACCCCTAATCTGCCGCCCCCAATGTCACCGCAACCTACCTACATTTATTAACCCCTAATCTTCCGCCCCAAAAGTCGCCACCACTTTATTAAACATATTAACCCCTAAACCACCACACTCCCGCCTCGCAAACATTAGTTAAATATTATTAACCCCTAATCTGCCGTCCCTAACATCGCCGCCACCAACCTACATTTATTAACCCCTTTTCTGCCGCCCCCCATGTCGCCGCCACTATATTAAAGTTATTAACCCCTAAACCCAAGTCTAACCCTAAACTTAACACCCACTAACTTAAATATAATTTAAATAAATCGAAATAAATATTCCTATCATTAACTAAATTATTCCTATTTAAAACTAAATACTAATAGTTACATTGTAGCTATCTTAGGCCTAGATTTGGAGTTTGGCGGTAGCCGTGAAAACCAGCGTTAGAGGCTCCTAACGCTGGTTTTAGGCTACCGCCGGTATTTGGAGTCAATCAAAAAAGGGTCTAACGCTCACTTTTCAGCCGCGACTTTTCCATACCGCAGATCCCCTTACGTAAATTGCGTATCCTATCTTTTCAATGGGATCTTTCTAACTCCGGTATTTAGAGTCGTGGCTGAAGTGAGCGTTAGAATTCTAACGACAAAACTCCAGCCGCAGAAAAAAATCAGTAGTTAAGAGCTTTCTGGGCTAACGCCGGTTCATAAAGCTCTTAACTACTGTGCTCTAAAGTACACTAACACCCATAAACTACCTATGTACCCCTAAACCGAGGCCCCCCCCACATCGCCGACACTCGATTAAATTTTTTTAACCCCTAATCTGCCGACCGCCACCTACGTTATCCTTATGTACCCCTAATCTGCTGCCCCTAACACCGCCGACCCCTATATTATATTTATTAACCCCTAATCTGCCCTCCCTAACATCGCCGACACCTAACTTCAATTATTAACCCCTAATCTGCCGACCGAATCTCGCCGCTATTCTAATAAATGTATTAACCCCTAAAGCTAAGTCTAACCCTAACACTAACACCCCCCTAAGTTAAATATAATTTAAATCTAACGAAATAAATTAACTCTTATTAAATAAATTATTCCTATTTAAAACTAAATACTTACCTGTAAAATAAACCCTAATATAGCTACAATATAAATCATAATTATATTATAGCTATTTTAGGATTTATATTTATTTTACAGGTAACTTTGTATTTATTTTAACCAGGTACAATAGCTATTAAATAGTTAAGAACTATTTAATAGCTAAAATAGTTAAAATAATTACAAAATTACCTGTAAAATAAATCCTAACCTAAGTTACAATTAAACCTAACACTACACGATCAATAAATAAATTAAATAAAATACCTACAATTACCTACAATTAAACCTAACACTACACTATCAATAAATGAATTAAATACAATTCCTACAAATAAATACATTTAAATAAACTAACTAAAGTACAAAAAATAAAAAAGAACTAAGTTACAAAAAATAAAAAAATATTTACAAACATAAGAAAAATATTACAACAATTTTAAACTAATTACACCTACTCTAAGCCCCCTAATAAAATAACAAAGCCCCCCAAAATAAAAAATGCCCTACCCTATTCTAAATTACAAAAGTTCAAAGCTCTTTTACCTTACCAGCCCTGAACAGGGCCCTTTGCGGGGCATGCCCCAAAGAATTCAGCTCTTTTGCCTGTAAAAAAAAACATACAATACCCCCCCCCAACATTACAACCCACCACCCACATACCCCTAATCTAACACAAACCCCCCTTAAATAAACCTAACACTAAGCCCCTGAAGATCTTCCTACCTTGTCTTCACCTCACCGGGTATCACACCGATCCATCCTGGCTCCGATATCTTCATCTAAGTCCAAGCGGGGGCTAGACATCCATCATCCGACGGCTGAAGAAATCCAGAAGAGGCTCCAAAGTCTTCATCCTATCCGGGAAGAAGAGTAGATCCGGACTGGCAACCATCTTCTTCCAAGCGGCATCTTCTATCTTCATCCGATGAGGACCGGCTCCATCTTGAAGACCTCCACCGCAGACCCATCTTCTTCCGACGACGACTTCCCGACGAAAGACGGTTCCTTTAAGGGACGTCATCCAAGATGGCGTCCCTCGAATTCCGATTGGCTGATAGGATTCTATCAGCCAATCGGAATTAAGGTAGGAATATTCTGATTGGCTGATGGAATCAGCCAATCAGAATCAAGTTCAATCCGATTGGCTGATCCAATCAGCCAATCAGATTGAGCTCGCATTCTATTGGCTGATCGGAACAGCCAATAGAATGCGAGCTCAATCTGATTGGCTGATTATAATATTCGTCGGTTGAAGAGGATGTTCCACGTCGGCTTGGAAGAAGATGGTTCCGCTCCGCTCCAGAAGAAAGAAGATTGAAGATGCGGCTTGATAGATGATGGACTTCCGACTTCAGCCCGAGGATGGATTTCTTCAGTTGCCGCTTGGATCCAGACTTCAGCCCGAGGATGGACGTCACTCTTCAGCCCCCCGCTTGGGCTTGGATCAACACTTCCGAGGCTTGGATCAAGACTTCCGAGGACGGATCGGTGAACCTGGCAGGGTGAAGATAAGGTAGGAAGATCTTCAGGGGCTTAGTGTTAGGTTTATTTAAGGGGGGTTTGGGTTATATTAGGGGTATGTGGGTGGTGGGTTGTAATGTTGGGGGGGGGATATTGTATGTTTCTTTTTACAGGCAAAAGAGCTGAATTCTTTGGGGCATGCCCCGCAAAGGGCCCTGTTCAGGGCTGGTAAGGTAAAAGAGCTTTGAACTTTTGTAATTTAGAATAGGGTAGGGCATTTTTTTTATTTTGGGGGGCTTTGTTATTTTATTAGGGGGCTTAGAGTAGGTGTAATTAGTTTAAAATTGTTGTAATATTTTTCTAATGTTTGTAAATATTTTTTTATTTTTTGTAACTTAGTTCTTTTTTATTTTTTGTATTTTAGTTAGTTTATTTCATTGTATTTATTTGTAGATATTGTATTTAAATAATTTATTGATAGTGTAGTGTTAGGTTTAATTGTAGGTAATTGTTGGTATTTTATTTAATTAATTTATTGATAGTGTAGTGTTAGGTTTAATTGTAACTTAGGTTAGGATTTATTTTACAGGTAATTTTGTAATTATTTTAACTATTTTAGCTATTAAATAGTTCTTAACTATTTAATAGCTATTGTACCTGGTTAAAATAAATACAAAGTTACCTGTAAAATAAATATAAATCTTAAAATAGCTATAATATAATTATAATTTATATTGTAGCTATATTAGGATTTATTTTACAGGTAAGTATTTAGCTTTAAATAGGAATAATTTATTTAATAAGAGTTAATTAATTTCGTTAGATTTAAATTATATTTAATTTAGGGGGGTGTTAGTGTTAGGGTTAGACTTAGCTTTAGGGGTTAATACATTTATTAGAATAGCGGTGAGCTCCAGTCGGCAGATTAGGGGTTAATGTTTGAAGTTAGGTGTCGGCGATGTTAGGGAGGGCAGATTAGGGGTTAATACTATTTATTATAGGGTTATTGAGGCGGGAGTGAGGCGGATTAGGGGTTAATAACTTTATTATAATAGCGGTGCGGTCCGCTCGGCAGATTAGGGGTTAATAAATGTAGGCAGGTGGAGGCGACGTTGTGGGGGGCAAATTAGGGGTTAATAAATATAATATAGGGGTCGGCGGTGTTAGGGGCAGCAGATTAGGGGTACATAGGGATAATGTAAGTAGCGGCGGTTTACGGAGCGGCAGATTAGGGGTTAAAAATAATATGCAGGGGTCAGCGATAGCGGGGGCGGCAGAATAGGGGTTAATAAGTGTAAGGTTAGGGGTGTTTAGACTCGGGGTACAAGTTAGAGTGTTAGGTGCAGACGTAGGAAGTGTTTCCCCATAGAAAACAATGGGGCTGCGTTAGGAGCTGAACGCGGCTTTTTTGCAGGTGTTAGGTGTTTTTTCAGCTCAAACAGCCCCATTGTTTTCTATGGGGGAATCGTGCACAAGCACGTTTTTGAGGCTGGCCGCGTCCGTAAGCAACTCTGGTATCGAGAGTTGAAGTTGCGTTAAATATGCTCTACGCTCCTTTTTTGGAGCCTAACGCAGCCATTCTGTGGACTCTCAATACCAGAGTTATTTTAAAGGTGCGGCCAGAAAAAAGCCAGCGTTAGCTACGCGGGTCGTTACCGACAAAACTCTAAATCTAGCCGTTAGGGTTTATTTTTATTTTACAGGCAAGTTAGTATTTATTTTAACTAGGTAGAATAGTTATTAAATAGTTATTAACTATTTAATTACTACCTAGCTAAAATAAAGACAAATTTACCTGTAAAATAAAACCTAACCTAAGTTACACTAACACCTAACACTACAATATAATTAAATAAATTAATTAAATTAAATACAATTACCTAAATTAAATTAAATTAGCTAAAGTACAAACCCCCCCCACTAAATTACAGAAAATAATAAACAAATTACAGATATTTAAACTAATTACACCTAATCTAATAGCTCTATTAAAATAAAAAAAAAACCTAGCCTAAACTAAGCTACCAATAGCCCTTAAAAGGGACTTTTGCGGGGCATTACCCCAAAGTAATCAGCTCTTTTACCTGTAAAAAAAATTAAAAAAAACCCCCACAACAGTAAAACCCACCACCCACACAACCAACCCCCCAAATAAAATACTATCTAAAAAACCTAAGCTCCCCATTGCCCTGAAAAGGGCATTTGGATGGGTATTGCCCTTAAAAGGGCAGTTAGCTCATTTGCCGCCCAAACTCTAACCTTAAAAATAAAACCCACCCAATACACCCTTAAAAAACCTGACACTAACCCCCTGAAGATCGACTTACCGGGAGACGTCTTCATCCAAGCCGGCCGAAGTCCTCAATGAAGCCGGGAGAAGTCTTCATCCAAGCCGGGCGAAGTGGTCCTCCAGACGGGCAGAAGTCTTCATCCAGACGGCATCTTCTATCTTCATCCATCCGGCGCGGAGCGGGTCCATCTTCAAGACATCCGACGCAGAGCATACTCTTCATCCGATGACTAAAGCTGAATGAAGGTACCTTTAAGTGACGTCATCCAAGATGGTGAGCCTTACATTCTGATTGGCTGATAGAATTCTATCAGCCAATCGGAATTAAGGTAGGAAAAATCCTATTGGTTGATGCAATCAGCCAATAGGATTGAAGTTCAATCCTATTGGCTGATCCAATCAGCCAATAGGATTGAGCTTGCATTCTATTGGCTGTTCCTATCAGCCAATAGAATGCAAGCTCAATCCTATTGGCTGATTGCATCAACCAATAGGATTTTTCCTACCTTAATTCCGATTGGCTGATAGAATGGATGACGTCACTTAAAGGACCCGTCATTGTTTAAGAAGACTCCGGATGAAGAGGATGCTCCGCGTCGGATGTCTTGAAGATGGAGCCGCTCCACGCCGGATGGATGACGATAGAAGATGCCGTCTGGATGAAGACTTCTTCCCGTCTGGAGGACCTCTTCTGCACGGCTTGGATGAAGATTTCTGCCTGTCTGGAGGACCACTTCGCCCGGCTTCGTAGAGGACTTTGGCCCGGTTGGGTGAAGACTTCTCAAGGTAGGGTGATCTTCAATGGGTTAGTGTTCGGTTTTTTTAAGGGGGTATTGGGTGGGTTTTAGAGTAGGGTTGGTTGTGTGGGTGGTGGGTTTTAATGTTGGGGGGTTGTAATTTTTTTACAGGTAAAAGAGCTGATTACTTTGGGGCAATGCCCTGCAAAAGGCCCTTTTAAGGGCTATTTGTAATTTAGTGTAGGGTAGGGCTTTTTTAATTTTGGGTTTTTTTTTTTATTTTGTTAGGGGGATTAGATTAAGTGTAATTAGTTTAAAAATCTTGTAATTATTTTATTATTTTCTGTAGTTTAGTGGGGTTTTTTGTACTTTAGATAATTTTATTTAATTTTATTTAATTGTAGTTAATTTAGGGAATTTATTTAATTATAGTGTAGTGTTAGGTGTAATTGTAATTTAGGTTAGGTTTTATTTTACAGGTCAATTTGTATTTATTTTAGCTAGGTAGTTATTAAATAGTTAATAACTATTTAATAACTATTCTACCTAGTTAAAATAAATACAAATTTGGGGGCGGAGCAAGTTCTGCATCTGTGAGGTCACATTTTACAATAGCTCCGCACTGGCTCCAAATATTTATCTATATTTAACCCCTCATTGCAGCCTAAATCGCTCCTAAACCAGGGTACACGATACTGGGAGATGTCACCAACACCCGGTAACTTGAATACAGAAGATTATTTTCTACTATTCCTGTGAAAGGAATCAACACAGTTGCTGGGGAACGGCCATCTTTTTTTCCACGAGGCACCCTATCTCTATTTTAAGAGCATTAGATCAGCAGAAGTAGTCCCTGGTGAAGCATGGAGGAGTTCCAAGCTACTATATTAGCCCAGTTACAGGCTTTTGACAGCCTGATGAGTAATAGATTCAAAGAACTGATCGGAGAGTTTAGGGGACAAGCCACACCACTAATTCAGATAGCAGAACCAATGAAGAGTCTAGAATTGCCAACGGCTCATCCCTTATCACTACAGCATCTCAAGAAAGAGCCCTCAACATACCCCAACATACAGGACTGCCAATCAAACCTAATGGAGATAGGGCAATCAAAGACCCTCACAGCCGGTAGATCGGAAGTCATGGCTAATGATTGGCTAATGGCAGATTAGGGGTTAATAAGTATAATGTAGGTGGCGGTGGGCTCCGGGAGTGGCGGTTTAGGGGTTAAACACTTTATTTAGTTGCGGCGGAGTCTGTGAGCGGCGGTTTAGGGGTTAATACATTTATTTGAGTTGTGGTGGGCTCCGGGAGCGGCGGTATAGGGGGTAAACAGTATAGTATAGTGTGGGTGTTTAGTGACAGGGTACTAATAAAGCTGGGAAAAAGCCGAAGAGCAGCGAGATCGATGACTGTTAGTTAACAACAGTCCGCTGCTCATCGTTCCATACTTTTTGACAGCATTTTTGTGTAAATTTGGAGGAAGTATTCAGGTCCGCGGCAGCGATGTTAGGCGAACTTAGGCAAGCGTATTGGTGCCGTTGAATGCAGGTAAGTTGACAGCTTAATAAATAGATGCCTATATCTGTATTGTTTGATAGCAGTAAATCCAACACAAAATATGCGTGCTACTTCTGACACGCACAAAGAGCCACAATAAAGCACTTTTTACTCTTGTGCAACAGTTAATCTAGCCCTAAATGTATAACCTATTCTATCTAAATACAGCTGAATAGTGCAATTTTAAAAGTGGTTTCCTCACAAAAGTAAAAACATTCCATTATTTACCAATTTTAAGGAGTTCACACAGTTTTGTTCTATAAGTGGTGTTTTTATTTTTCTTATTAGACAAGACATATCTAATGCTTTGCACAGATTTTCCTGATGATTTCAAACTCAACGAGATTCCAATTAAACAGAAAACCTAGGGCGCGATCCGATATCGATCGCAGTTTGCGGTGCAAGCGAGGGAACCGGCGTCACCCGCAGTTTCAGCTCGCAACTCGAGCCATCCCATATAAGTCGCCGTCAGATGCTAACGTGCCGTAAGTCTCACAAACCAGCGATGTCCAGAAATCTGCGTAAGTACAAATTTCTGGCGTCGCCAGTGACTTGCGGCACGTTAGAAACTGCCGGCGCCTATAAAACCTGACTAAAGTTTAAAACACCCGCACTGTCTAACACGCCTCCCTAACATAGCCCGCACTGTCTAACACGCCTCCCTAACATAGCCCGCACTGTCTAACACGCCTCCCTAACATAGCCCGCACTGTCTAACCCTCTATCCGCTATCCCCCCTCACTAGCCTAACAATAAAAAAGCTATTAACCCCTAAACCGCCGCTCCTTTACCCCGCCGCAACCTAATAAAGTTATTAACCCCTAAACTGCCACTCCCGTACCTTGCCGCCAGCTATATTATATCTATAACCCCCTAAAGTGAGCCCCTAACACCGCCGCCATCTATATTAAAATTATTAACCCCTAATGTAAGCCCCTTACACCGCCGCCATCTCTATTAAAATGATTAACCCCTAATTTAATCTACCTACCCCGCCGCCAGCTATATTATCTATATTAACCCTAAGTATATTATAGTTAATATAGGTATTACATTATATATATTAACTATATTAACCCTAATTATATTAGGGTTAATATAGTTAATATAGTTACTATAGTATTTATATTAACTATATTAACTCTATCTAACCCTAACTAAATTTATATTAAATTAATCTAATTCATTTATAAACTAAAATATTCCTATTTAAATCTAAATACTTACCTATAAAATAAACCCTAAGATAGCTACAATATAATTAATAATTACATTGTAGCTATGTTAGGGTTAATATTTATTTTACAGGTAAATTGTTAATTATTTTAACTAGGTATAATAGATATTAAATAGTTATTAACTATTTAATATCTACCTAGTTAAAATAATTACCCAATTACCTGTAAAATAAATCCTAACCTAAGTTACAAATACACCTACACTATCAATAAATTTAATAAACTACAAACATCTATCTAAAAATACAATTAACTAAACTAAACTAAATTACAAAAAAAAACAAACACTAAATTACAAAAAATAAAAAAAAATTACAAGATATTTAAGCTAATTACACCTATTCTAAGCCCCCTAATAAAATAATAAACCCCCAAAATAAAAAAAATTCCCTGCCCTATTCTAAATTAAACAAATTTCAAAGCTCTTTACCTTACCAGCCCTTAAAAGGGCCTTTTGTGGGGCATGCCCCAAAGAATTCAGCTCTTTTGCATACAACAAATACAATACCCCCCCCCATTACAACCCACCACCCACATACCCCTATTCTAAACCCACCCAAACCCCCCTTAAAAAAGCCTAACACTACCCCCCTGAAGATCTCCCTACCTTGTCTTCACCACACCGGGCCGAACTCCTGATCCAATCCGGGCGATGTCTTCCTCCAAGCGGCAAAGAAGAATTCTTCCTCCGGCGATGTCATCCTCCAAGCGGCAAAGAAGAATTCTTCCTCCGGCGACGTCTTCCTCCAAGCGGCAGCAAAGTCTTCATTCTTCCGGCGGCATCTTCAATCTTCTTTCTTCGCTCCGCCGCCGCGGAGCATCCATCCCGGCCGACTGCTGAACTTGGAATGAGGTACCTTTAAATGACGTCATCCAAGATGGCGTCCGCCGAATTCCGATTGGCTGATAGGATTCTATCAGCCAATCGGAATTAAGTTAAAAAAATCTGATTGGCTGATTGAATCAGCCAATCAGATTCAAGTTCAATCCGATTGGCTGATCCAATCAGCCAATCAGATTGAGCTTGCATTCTATTGGCTGATCGGAACAGCCAATAGAATGCGAGCTCAATCTGATTGGCTGATTGGATCAGCCAATCGGATTGAACTTGAATCTGATTGGCTGATTCAATCAGCCAATCAGATTTTTTTAACTTAATTCCGATTGGCTGATAGAATCCTATCAGCCAATCGGAATTCGGCGGACGCCATCTTGGATGACGTCATTTAAAGGTACCTCATTCCAAGTTCAGCAGTCGTCCGGGATGGATGCTCCGCGGCGGCAGAGCGAAGAAAGAAGATTGAAGATGCCGCCGGAAGAATGAAGACTTTGCTGCCGCTTGGAGGAAGACGTCGCCGGAGGAAGAATTCTTCTTTGCCGCTTGGAGGATGACATCGCCGGAGGAAGAATTCTTCTTTGCCGCTTGGAGGAAGACATCGCCCGGATCGGATCAGGAGTTCGGCCCAGTGTGGTGAAGATAAGGTAGGGAGATCTTCAGGGGGGTAGTGTTAGGCTTTTTTAAGGGGGGTTTGGGTGGGTTTATAATAGGGGTATGTGGGTGGTGGGTTGTAATGGGGGGGGGGTATTGTATTTGTTGTATGCAAAAGAGCTGAATTCTTTGGGGCATGCCCCACAAAAGGCCCTTTTAAGGGCTGGTAAGGTAAAGAGCTTTGAAATTTGTTGAATTTAGAATAGGGCAGGGAATTTTTTTTATTTTGGGGGTTTATTATTTTATTAGGGGGCTTAGAATAGGTGTAATTAGCTTAAATATCTTGTAATCTTTTTTTTATTTTTTGTAATTTAGTGTTTGTTTTTTTTTGTAATTTAGTTTAGTTAATTTAATTGTATTTTTAGATAGATCTTTGTAGTTTATTAAATTTATTGATAGTGTAGGTGTATTTGTAACTTAGTTTAGGATTTATTTTACAGGTAATTGGGTAATTATTTTAACTAGGTAGATATTAAATAGTTAATAACTATTTAATATCTATTATACCTAGTTAAAATAATTAACAATTTACCTGTAAAATAAATATTAACCCTAACATAGCTACAATGTAATTATTAATTATATTGTAGCTATCTTAGGGTTTATTTTATAGGTAAGTATTTAGATTTAAATAGGAATATTTTAGTTTATAATATGAATTAGATTAATTTAATATAAATTTAGTTAGGGGTGTTAGGGTTAGATAGAGTTAATATAGTTAATATAAATACTATAGTAACTATATTAACTATATTAACCCTAATATAATTAGGGTTAATATAGTTAATATATATAATGTAATAACTATATTAACTATAATATACTTAGGGTTAATATAGATAATATAGCTGGCGGCGGGGTAGGTAGATTAAATTAGGGGTTAATCATTTTAATAGAGATGGCGGCGGTGTAAGGGGCTTACATTAGGGGTTAATAATATTAATATAGCTGGCGGCGGTATAGGGGGATTAGATTAGGGGTTAATAATTTTTATATAGGTGGCGGCGGTGTAAGGGGTCAGATTAGGGGATAGATAAGGTAGATGGCGGCGGTTTTAGAGGCTCAAAGTAGGGGGTTAGTTTATGTAGATGGCGACGGGGTCCGGGAGCGGCGGTTTAGGGGGTAATAACTTTATTAGGGATTTCGGGGGGGAAGGGGGGGGATCGCGGTTGACAGGGAGATAGACATTGCGCATGCGTTAGGTGTTAGGTTTATTTTAGCAGATCGCGGTTGACAGGGAGATAGACATTGCGCATGCGTTAGGTGTTAGGTTTATTTTCTAGTTAGTTTAGGGAGTTACGGGGCTCCAATAGTCAGCGTAAGGCTTCTTACGGCTGCTTTTTGTGGCGAGGTGAAAATGGAGTAAGTTTTCTCCATTTTCGCCACGTAAGTCCTTACGCTGCATATTGGATACCAAACTGCGCGGGTTTGGTATACCTGCCTATGGCCCAAAAAACTGCGGGCGACGGCAGAAATATACGCGCGTAACTTCTAGGTTACGCCGTATATGTGATACCAAACCCGCGCAAATATTGGCGTCGCCAGCTTTTGCGGGCGACGATTTATATCGGATCGACCCCCTGGGCTCTACTCACAGTTTTTTTTTACTTTTCTATTTTAACAGCCTTGACAACTTGTAACCCAAATGTGGTCTCTTTTAAACAGCATATATTTGCAATTTAAACACATTTTTTTTGCAATTTTAAATGACCTTTTCATACATGGACACTTCACAAGTTAATAAAAACAATGATTTTGTGGTTCAAATAAAAGTGTAAATAAATATTTTGAGCTAATATGTACACATCTAAAATATGATAATTAGAATTTTCATTGGAAGACATTAAATTATCATAATCATCAATTAAATCATCAATTAAACAGAAAACCTAGGCTCTACTCACAGTTTTTTTTTACTTTTCTATTTTAACAGCCTTGACAACTTGTAACCCAAATGTGGTCTCTTTTAAACAGCATATATTTGCAATTTAAACACATTTTTTTGCAATTTTAAATGACCTTTTCATACATGGACACTTCACAAGTTAATAAAAACAATGATTTTGTGGTTCAAATAAAAGTGTAAATAAATATTTTGAGCTAATATGTACACATCTAAAATATGATAATTAGAATTTTCATTGGAAGACATTAAATTATCATAATCATTGCTGTTAAAACAACAAGCTGCCATGTTTTATTTGTGCATTGGTCACGTATGTTTGTAAATATGTGAAATGCCATAGAAAATACCCCTATTGAAAGCCTGAAAAAAACTGTTTAATATTATTATTATTAATTTATTTTGAATGTTTACCCAGTCCTGAAGAAGCCTGATTTGAATTGCTATGGTGTTTTATTTGATGCACAAAAGGATGTACTGTATATGCTTGAGGTATATCATTAAACTGATAAACAGATAGCTATTTCCACTTATTGGTCTTATCAGTGTGGAGATAGCTGTTGGCATAAGATGAGTAAAGCGAGCACTAGGCTTTTGGCCAGCTGTATACTATTAATTATGATGATCAAAAAAAGACAAAATCTCCATAATAAAAAAACATAACCATTATATACACATATTTGTATATTATATTATCCAAAAAAAAAAAGTATAAATACTTTGTAAATAAAGGCAAGAATCATGAATATTGCCATTACAGCAAGGGAATAATAAAAAAAATGCAGATGTAGTATATATATATTTACATATGATTTAACAGACAGTAAATCTGCTAGCAGGTAAGAACAAGCAGAATAAGCAAGAACTAAGTGAGTTTTTGATGTATGACATATGTGGAAAATCTAAATAACTTGTCAGTGTGGAGCAATATAAGAAGATCTCAATAAAGTATCAAAACTGTAATACAATACCAGGTTATATACATTTGGAATATTTTCCTTGTGGATGAAAGGAGGCTCTAAGCCAACTGTAGCTTTGTCAATGGGAGATAACCTTGAATAGGATCTATCTGACCTTTCTGGTGAAAGCTAGAGGTGCTGGATATAGTGTTGTATCTTTTGGAATCTGGTAGCCATCAATTGAAGTCATCAATTGAAGTCTACAGTCAGTGGATCTGGATAAAATTTATTGTATAAATGATCCAAGTTCTATATTTGGGTCCAAACCAGTAATCCTGTGTTTGTTACTGGATGAAAGATGCCTGTGCACCTCAAGATGATTTTTAAGATATATTTCAAGAACATGAATAAATTATAAAACTTTTCTGTATTATTTAAATAAATTAACATACTAGGAGTGCTTATATTCTTGTGCTCATATTACAAATTTAAAGTAAAATGTTAGCACTGGATCAAAAGACCTAGGCTCACTAAGATCTGGAGGTCAGACAGGGAGGCAACACTAATTCACGTTTAGAAAGTGTACTACAAAATCCTCTTCATTCATGACCTAACCCAAAGGTTTGCTAAAGCTGAAGGTGCATTAAGAATGCTTTGGGTACATTTACCATTCCTGCAGGTAGACAGGCTCACAAATAGTGAATCTGTCCGCCTGAAATTGCCACTTGCGATTTTTCATCTCATGATGAAATTTATCATTGCACAAGAGGAATTTCAAACACCCCAAATGAGTAAGTGTCAGGGTGATTGATCCAGGATGCCAGAAAAGCTGCAAGCAGCTTAATAAATTTGCCCCTTTTAAATACCACACTCACCGGCCACTTTATTAGGTACACCTTGCTAGTACAGGGTTGGACCCCCTTTTGCCTTCAGAACTGCCTTAATTCTTTGTGGCATCGATTCAACAAGGTGTTGGAAACATTCCTCAGAGAGTTTGGTCCATATTTACATGATAAGATCATGCAGTTGCTGCAGATTTGGCGGCTGCACATCCATGATGTGAATCTTCTGTTCCACCACATCCCAAAGGTGCTCTATTGAATTGAGATCTAGTGACTATGGAGGCCATTGGAGTACAGTAAAATCATTGTCATGTTCAAGAAACCAATTTAAGATGATTTGAGCTTTGTGACAAGGTGCATTATCCTGCTGAAAGTCAGCAATAATACTGAGGTAGGTTGTGGCATTTAAACAATGCTCAATTGTTACTAAGGGGCCCAAAGTGTACCAAGAAAATATCCCTCCACCATTACATCACCACCACCAGCCTGAACCATTGATACAATGCAGGATGGATCCATGCTTTCATGTTGTTTATGCCAAATGACCCTACCATCTGAATGTCGCAGCTGAAATTGAGACTCATCAGACCAGGCAACGTTTCTCCAATCTTCTATTGTCCAGTTTTGGTTAGCCTGTGCGAATTGTAGCCTAGGTTTCCTGTTCTTAGCTGACGCGAGTGGCACCCATGTGGTCTTATGCTGCTGTAGCTCATCTGCTTCAAGGTTCGATGTGCTGTGCATTAAGAGATGGTATTCTGCATACCTTGGTTGTAACAAGTGGTTATTTGAGTTACTGTTGCCTTTCTATCATCTCAAACCAGTCTGCCCATTCTCTTCTGACCTCTGACATCAACAAGGCACTGTCATCCACACAACTTTCGCTCACTGGATATTTTCTCTTTTTTTCGGACCAATCTTTGTAAACCCTTGAGATGGTTGTGAGGGAAAATCCCAGTAGATCAGCAGTTTTTTAATTACTCAGACAAGCCCGTCTGGCACCAACAACCATGCAAATTTCAAAGTTTCTTAAATCCCCTTTCTTCCCCATTTTGATGCTCGGTTTGAACTTCAGCAAGTTGTCTTCACCAAGTCTAGATGCCTAAATGCATTGAATTGCTGCCATGTGATTGGCTGATTAGCAATTTGTGTTACCAAGCAATTGAACAGGTGTACCTAATAAAGTGGCTGGTGAGTGTATATATATATATATATTTAAATACATATCTATAGATGTATATCTATATGAAGATATATATAGAGCTATACAGTATATATATGCTGTATATATATATATATATATATATATATATACAGTGGGGAAAAAAGTATTTAGTCAGCCACCAATTGTGCAAGTTCTCCCACTTAAGAAGATGAGAGAGGCCTGTAATTTTCCTCATAGGTATACCTCAACTATGAGAGACAAAATGTGGAAACAAATCCAGACAATCACATTGTCTGATTTGGAAAGAATTTATTTGCAAATTATGGTGGAAAATAAGTATTTGGTCATTATCAAAAGTTCATCTCAATACTTTGTTATATATCCTTTGTTGGCAATGACAGAGGTCAAACGTTTTCTGTAAGTCTTCACAAGGTTATCACACACTGTTGCCGGTATGTCGGCCCATTCCTGCATGCAGATCTCCTCTAGAGCAGTGATGTTTTGGGGCTGTCGCTGGGCAACATGGACTTTCAACTCTCTCCAAAGGTTTTCTATGGGGTTGAGATCTGGAGACTGGCTAGGCCACTCCAGGACCTTGAAATGCTTCTTACGAAGCCACTCCTTTGTTTCCCAGGTGGTGTGTTTGGGATCATTGTCATGCTGAAAGACCCAGTCATGTTTCATCTTCAATGCCCTTGCTGATGGAAGGAGGTTTGCACTCAAAATCTCACAATACATGGCCCCATTCATTCTTTCATGTACATGGATCAGTCGTCCTGTTCCCTTTGCAGAGAAACAGCCCCAAAGCATGATGTTGCCACCCCCATGCTTCACAGTAGGTATGGTGTTCTTTGGTGGCAACTCAGCATTCTCTCTCCTCCAAACACGACAAGTTGTTTTTCTACCAAACAGTTCTACTTTGGTTTCATCTGACCATATGACATTCTCCCAATCCGCTTCTGGATTATCCAAATGCTCTCTATCATACTTCAGATGGGCCCGGACATGTACTGGCTTAAGCAGGGGGACACGTCTGGCACTGCAGGATCTGAGTCCCTGGCAGCGTAGTGTGTTACTGATGGTAGCCTTTGTTGGTCCCAGCTCTCTGCAGGTCATTCACTAGGTCCCCCTGTGTGGTTCTGGGATGTTTGCTCACTGTTCTTGTGCTCATTTTGACCCCACGGGGTGAGATCTTGCGTGGAGCCCCAGATCAAGGGAGATTATCAGTGGTCTTGTATGTCTTCCATTTTCTAATTATTGCTCCCACAGTCGATTTCTTCACACCAAGCTGCTTGCCTATTGCAGATTCAGTCTTCCCAGCCTGGTGCAGGTCTACAATTTTGTTTCTGGTGTCCTTTGACAGCTCTTTGGTCTTCACCATAGTGGAGTTTGGAGTGTGACTGTTTGAGGTTGTGGACAGGTGTTTTTTATACTGATAACAAGTTCAAACAGGTGCTATTAATACAGGTAATGAGTGGAGGACAGAGGAGCCTCTTAAAGAAGAAGATACAGGTCTGTGAGAGACAGAAATCTTGCTTGTTTGTAGGTGAACAAATACTTATTTTCCACCATAATTTGCAAATAAATTCTTTCCAAATCAGACAATGTGATTGTCTGGATTTGTTTCCACATTTTGTCTCTCATAGTTGAAGTATACCTATGATGAAAATTACAGGCCTCTCTCATCTTCTTAAGTGGGAGAACTTGCACAATTGGTGGCTGACTAAATACTTTTTTCCCCCACTGTATATATACAGTATCTCACAAAAGTAAGTACACCCCTCACATTTTTGTAAATATTTTATTATATCTTTTCATGTGACAACACTGAAGAAATGACACTTTGCTACAATGTAAAGTAGTGAGTGTACAGCCTGTATAACAGTGTAAATTTCCTGCCCCCTCAAAATAACTCAACTCACAGCCATTAATGTCTACATCGTTGGCAACAAAAGTGAGTACACCCCTAAGTGGAAATGTTCAAATTGGACCAAATTAGCCATTTTCTCTCCCCAGTGTCATGTGACTTGTTAGTTTTACAAGGTCTCAGATGTGAATGGGGAGCAGGTGTGTTTAATTTGGTGTTATCGCTCTTTCACTCTCTCATACTGGTCACGTGAAGTTCAACATGGCACCTCATGGCAAAGAACTCTCTGAAGAATTGTTGCTCTACATAAAGATGGCCTAGGCTATAAGAAGATTGCCACGACCCTGAAACTGAGCTGCAGCACGATGGGCAAAAACATACAGCAGTTTCACAGGACAGGTTTCACTCAGAACAGGTCTCGTAATGGTCGACCAAAGAAGTTGAGTGCACATGCTCAGCGTCATATCCAGAGGTTGTCTTTGGGAAATAGACATATGAGTGCAGAGGTTGAAGGGGTGGGGGGGTCAGCCTGTCATTGCTCATACCATATGCCGCACACTGCATCAAATTGGTCTGCATGGCCTCTTCTAAAGATGATGCACAAGAAAGCATACAAACAGTTTGCTGAAGACAAGCAGACTGAGGACATGGATTATTGGAACCATGTCCTGTGGTCCGATGAGACCAAGATAAACTTATTTGGTTCAGATGGTGTCAGGCATGTGTGGCAGCAACCAGGCGAGGAGTACAAAGACAAGTGTGTCTTACCTACAGTCAAGTATCGTGGTGGGAGTGTCATAGTCTCGGCCTGCATGAGTGTTGCCGGCTCTGGGGAGCTACAGTTCATTGAGGGAACCATGAATGCCAACATGTACTGTGACATACTGAAGCAGAGCATGATCCCCTCCTTTCAGAGACTGGGCCACAGGGCAGTATTCCAACATGATAACGACCCCAAACACATCTCCAAGATGACCACTGCCTTGCTAAAGAAGCTCAGGGTAAAGGTGATGGACTGGCCAAGCATGTCTCCAGACCTAAACCCTATTGAGCATCTGTGGGGCATCCTCAAATGGAAGGTGGGGGAGTGTAAGGTCTCTAACATCCACCAGCTCAGTGATGTCATCATGGAGCAGTGGAAGAGGACTCCAATGACAATCTGTGATGCTCTGGTGAACTCCATGCCCAAGAGGGTTAAGGCAGTGCTGGAAAATAATGGTGGCCACACAACATATTGGCCAAATTTGTACATTTCCACTTAGGGGTGTACTCACTTTTGTTGCCAATGGTGTAGACATTATTGGCTGTGTGTATTATTATTATTATTATTATGTGAGTTATTTTGAGGAGGCAGCAAATGTATACTGTTATATAGGCTGTACACTCACTACTTTACATTGTAACAAAGTGTCATTTCTTCAGTGTTGTCACATGAAAAGATATAATAAAATATTTACAAAAATATGAGGGGTGTACTCACTTTTGTGAGATACTGTATGTATATATATATATATATATATATATATATATATATATATATAAATAAATAAAAAGAACCTTTTCTTCTAAGTGAAGATCAAAAGTTTTTTTAAGTATATGACTGGGAAGGGCTCAAGTGTGTGTATGTATGTATGTGTGTGTATATATATATATATATATATATATATATATAAACAAAGAACACCTAGGCAAGGTACGGTTACTAATTTACTTAGCTTGGGGGTTTAGATGCTGTCGTCCATACAGCGTGGAGCAGATAGAGCATCCGGGATCCGACACACAGCGTGAAGATATCCACTCTGAGCAGTCCGCTCTAAACATATAAATCAAGAAAGAAAAACTTCCACAGGCTTAAGTTCAATGTTGGTCTTGAATGACGGAATAGTAACAGACAGTATTGGCTGAGATGACACACTATGCACAAGCACCTTGGTAAAACAATTGTAGAAAATTTATTGGATATGCATTAAAAAGTTCACACAGAATCTGTGTACATACACACTCATGAATATCTGAAAGACAAGGAAAGGAGTGACATCATCTGACGCGTTTCACGCCGGTTGGCGCTTTCTCAAAGATCCAACATTGAACTTAAGCCTGTGGGAGTTTTTCTTTCTTGATTTATATATATATATATATATATATATATATATATACACACACAGTTCCCAAAATGACTGCACTCCAGGTTTACAACTTGACACAGCAGCTTCCAGGGTGCAAAAAATCAATAACAATGCAGTATTCAGAAAAACAACTGCACTCTCTGGTTTTCCATTAAAAAAAATAACTTAATTATAAATGGTTAAAAACAAGGAGAAAACATGACGTTTCGATGCCTTACTGGCATCTTTATCAAATGTCTCCAAAGGTCATAAAACGAACAACACCGCAGTGATGTCCCAGTGGAAAGCATTCTTGTAAGTGTGATATATCCAGAGTTATATAACCCTACACTTGTGAGCAATCATATGCAGCTGGTATTGAATCCAGAGCAGGCACTTTGTGTGCAATCTCGCACGTCCGTCCTACTTCCGGGTAGGGCTCATATCTGATAGGTGTTTATCTTCAGTCACAAGGGCCAATGTTTATTCCGTTCGTAGATGAAGCATACGGACCGCATGGCTAATTTCCATATTCACGGCCCCATGTGTACACCCATATGATGTCACTCGCTCTGTTGCATTGATGATTGGATGAATGTGACACACGGCTAGTTACCATATCCACGGCCCAATGTATATGCCCATATGTTGTCACTCGCTCTATTGCTAGACAATTAGATGAATACACATGACAGGATAATTCATGATCAATGATACACCATCCTTATTCAGGGTTTTACCCCTTTATCGCGCAGCATGTTATTTCCTTATTGGCCTTATTAATGTAACTTCTACCCTGTGTCTTGATTGAAAAAAACAACATTTGACAATTGCTTGACAGTAAGTCCAATGATGTTTGATTGCTCACAATAAGGGCACAATACCTCCTGGATTATCAAACTATACTAGTGTCTGATAAAAAATTAAAAACAAAGAAGTTAAAAAATTCAGCAACTAAAGCACACACTGGGATAATTATAGATTTTCTCAGCATAGATTATATTTAATCTTATAGTTTAGACATTTGTATATTATGTCATCTGTGGAGCCCTCTTAGTACATTCAAGGTGATGATTTTCTGTGCATATTCATACTTAAATAAGAATACTAGGAAATACTTTAACCCATTATCATCCGATGAATGGACTAAAGTCCAATTTAATGTTCAGTCCCTTGGGGGATACCGTGTCAAGCATGAAAATCCACCTGGATTCTAGTTGTAGTAACATCTTTGCACGGTCCCCACCTCTCTTTTGGGGAGGGACATGATCGATTACCATAGTACGTAAACTTGAGAGGTTATGTTTGTGTAATGCAAAGTGACGTGCCACCGGAAGGTCTGATTTACCTTTTTCAATGGCCTCTCTTATAGAACACCTGTGATTGGCCATTATTTCTTTGAATGTAGTTGTCATTTTTCCGACATAGAATAGGGAACACGGGCAAATCAAAATATAGATAACATATGTGCTACTGCATGTAAGCATATGACGAATAGAGTATCTCTTATTTTTATGTGGGTGTTGAAAAGAGTCACCCACATGCATACTGTTGCAGGTGATACAGTCACCACACCTAAAGCATCCTAGTTGTGTAGGCTTCAGCCACGTATCCTTTTGATAGCACTTTTTAGGATCAGTTTGTATTAGCAAATCACGTACATTCCTCGCTCTGCGATACACCGTTCTGGGAGGTTTATTTTTCCAAGTTGAGAGGCTTTTGTCAGTCTCCAAAATGTCCCATCTTCCATGTATGGATTTTTTTAGTGCCATATGTGCAGGTGTGTATGTGGTTATAAAATTGAGCTGTTTGTCATTTACTGTCTGTTTACTAATCTTAGGCATCAGTAACATATACTGGGTACAGTTGTCCAATTTCTTCATTGACATGCTGATATCCTTTTTATCATAACCCCTCTGTTCAAGTTTGTTGCACATTAGTTCCAACTGTGCTGTTAGTAACTCTGGTTCAGAATTATTTCTAAACACTCGTGTGAGTTGCGAGGAGATTACCCCCATTTTTTTATGTCTGGGGTAATGAATTTCTATCTGTAGTTTTTGAATAAAGGGAAGTCCCACATCTGACTCCTTCCTCTTCTCTCACTATATATATATATATATATATATATATATATATATATATATATATATATATATATATATATATACACACAAACGAAGAGATCAGCACTCACCAACAATACCCATCCATTTGGTGCACTGCCAGAAACATTTAAAAAAATTCCCTTGAGGATCAGGATCCGATGTATATTCCATATGATCTTCAAGAAGTAGCAGGCACTTAAAGCTTAGATTAAACACCTTTAATGTGTCACAAGAACAAAGCACATACCTAATTCGCTGCAGGAGAACTGCAAAAATCACGTTTACTGTGTGCAGCTGGACTGGGTTGAGACACATTGATGTCATCACCCTCCACCTGATGCCATGGCAACATATGAACAAACCGCGTCATACTTCCGGGTGATCATCACACCACATTGAGGAAAGCGTAATTGTTATCCATAGTCATGGTAACACAATGTCCAAAGCGGACATATAAAATGTGCAGTGTGACTCCTCAATGAACTACAGGCAGCAAATATAACGACACTTACTAAACAAATATACAAAAGCGATCATAGCATTGAGGACCATAGACAGAGCCATAGGTAACATAGAAATAAATACGAACATACTAGGCATATAGTAAATTCAGTAAAAGCCCATATGTTAATCTCATAGGCCAAAATGCTGGGCAACAGGTTGGTCCGATTCACCATTATCAAAGGCCAGCCTAATAGCAGATTTATGGTTTGCCAACCTCTCTCTGAATTTGGTCTTACCCACATAATACAAGGAGCATGGGCAAATGATAACATAAATGGCATGATCTTATGTCAACCGATGGCAAATATGAAACATCTGGTTTGTATGTGGATGGTGGAACCGAGTTCCTGTGATCATCCCATTACATGTAGTGCAATTTCAACACCTGCAACATCCTTTCTTGCCTTGTGGTAACCAGGTGACCTTTTGGTAGCTTTGAACTGGGTCGGTCTTGACAAGAATATCTCTGAGATTTCTTGATCTCTTATATACCAATCTAGGTGGTGGAAGGCCTCCAAATGGTAGACTTGTATCTGTTGTTAGGATAGGCCAATGGTGATTTATAATCTTCTGGATGACTCCAGATGATGGTGTGTATGTCGTGATGAAGTTTAAACTTTTATCATCTGTTTTTTGTGGTCTGGAAATAATGGATTGTTGGGTAAGGGTATGTGCTGTCTCACATTGTGTTCTCGCCATAGCCTCTGGGTATCCCCTATTAATGAAATGTTGAGACATTGTACCCAGTTGTGTCTTCTTGTCGAGACAGCACATACCCTTACCCAACAATCCATCATTTCCAGACCACAAAAACTAGATGATAAACGTTTGTTTATACGTTGCCATGGCATCAGGCAGAGGGTGATGACGTCAATGCGTCTCAACCCTGTCCAGCTGCACACAGTAAACGTGATTTTTGTGGTTCTCCTGCAGTAAATTAGGTAACGGTTAGGGGGTATATCTATCACTATTCTAGGGGTATGTAAGATAGATGGTGTGTTTGTACATGTGACCAAGGCCTCTGTAAGGGGCCGAAACATTATGTGCTTTGTTCTTGTGACACATTAAAGGTGTTTAATCTAAGCTTTGAGTGCCTGCTACTTTTTAAAGATCATATGGGATATACACCGGATCCTGATCTTCAAGGGAATTATTTTATATATATATATATATTTGTGTTTATATATGTTAATATATTTAAATATGTATGTGCACAAATACATACATATACATGCATATACAGTGGGTATTGAAAAGAATCACCCCCTTGAAAATAATCATATTTTGTTGCTTAGCAGTCTGAAAAAGACAGACACAGTTTTTGTTCAGCTAGTTGTAATTACTCTGTGCAACTTATAACATCCAAGTAAAAGATAGAACACCAACATGTCAGATAAAAATAAAGACAATTCAAAAACAGAATCAATGAGTTAGAAAAAGGATCGCCCCATCCTAAAATTACTTGTAAACTCAATCAGGTGTAGCTAATCACCTTTTCAACGGCACACACAAAGCGATTTGACCTTCAACTGGGATCAGCTGTGGGTATATTGATTAGCGCAGCATGAAAAGAGCTTTCCTGGAGCATCTCAGTCCATGGTAGTGCAACTGAAGCAAACAATCAACTATGGGTGGCAAGGCACTGTCAAACGATCTCCAGGATAAAGTTGTGGACAGGCACAAGTCAGGAGATGGATACAAGAAAATATCAAAGGCTTTATCAATGCCTAGAAGCACAGTGAAGTCTCTTATTAAGAAGTTGAAGGTATTTGGTACAACACAGACCCTCTCTGGATCAGGACGTTGCTCCAAACTGGATTAAAGAGCCAGGAGGAAACTGGTCAGAGAGGCTACCAAGAGGCCCATAGCAACTCTGAAGCAGTTGCAGGAATTTATGACAAAGAGTGGTCATTGTGTGCATGTGACAACAATATCGCAAATTCTCCATGTATATGAGGGTTGCATGAAAAAAGCCACTCCTCAAGACAGGACACATGCAGTCACGACTGAGCTTTGCCATAACACACCTATAAGATTCTGAGGCCACGTGGAAAAAGGTGTTGTGGCCAGATGAGACTCAAATTTAATTATTTGGCTTCAACACCAAATGATTTGTCTGGAGGAAATCCAATACAGCTCACCATCCAAATAACACGATACCTACAGTAAAACATGGAGGTAGTAATATCCTGTTATAGGAGTGTTTCTCTGCAGCAGGCACTGGAACACTTGTCAGGATAGAAGGAATAATGGATGGGGCAAGATACCATCAAATTCTTGAGGAAAATCTGCTGCCCTCTGCTAGGAAGTTGTCAATGGGAAATTAAATGTCAGCAAATGACCACACAGTGGTTGAAGGAGAAAAAGGTGAATGTCTTTGCATGGCCTAGTCAGAGCCCAGACTTAAACCCCATTGAATATCTGTGGCATGACTTGAAGACTGCAGTCCACAAACAGTCACCATCAAATGTAACAGAACTGGAGCAGTTCTGCAAAGAAGAGTGGGCAAATATTTCACAGTCTAGATGTCCAAAATAAGTAGAGACATATCCCAACAGACTAAAGACTGTAATTAAAGCAAAAGGTGGTTAAACAAAATACTGACACAAGGGGGTGATCCATTTTCTTACTCAGTGATTCTGTTTTTGAATTGTCTTTATTTTTGTCTGACATGTTGGTGTTATATCTTTCACTTGGATGTTATAAATAGTAAATACAACTGCATAAACAAAAACTGTGTCTGTATTTATTTCAGGCTGCAAAGCAACAAAATATGATTATTTTTAAGGGGGTGATTCTTTTCAATACCCACTGTATATATATCTATATACGTATGTACATAAGTGTATACATGTATGTATATGTGTATGTGTGTCCATACATATTTAAACATTAACACATATAAACACAAATATAAACATGTATACACATGTATACATATATAAATATATACACTTCTGAACCCTTACCAGTCAAACATATTCCATGTCCCTTTTCAACCATTTTTGTTGCGCTCGAGTGTTTAAGGTAGTTGCAACGTCCATTGAAAGTGTAGGACTCGCTAATGGGATGTCAGCTATGCTAAAGAATCTCTATTAATTATTCTTTACCAAGGAATTGTAATATCAATTTGATAGTGCACCCTGGGCTCCACTTGTAATCAAGGCCTTTGTTTAAAAAGGAAATTAATTTTCAATGGCCAAACTCCACCCATCGTTTGTCTTATTTGGAGGAACAATAGGCGCCTATTACTGGAGTAGACAAGACTACCATTTTATTAGCAACATTTGCATTGATTTGCAGTATCTTATCAAATAGGGACAGATATGTAGCAGGGTTTTGCTTGTGAAGTCTTCTGTCTGTCCTTCCAGTTTTTAGAATTGGAAAAAAACACAGTATATAGTTAAAATATAGTAAAGGGGAAATATATAATAAGATTATATTGTAAAGTTTGTTTGATTTTTATTTTATATTACAGTCTTAGGGCTAGATTACAAGTGGCACACTAATGATAGCAAGGGAAATTATCAATTTTTATGACATTTTTAGAAAGGTTTTAGTTTTTTAAATGAACAATCCTTTAATGCAGATTTGGTTCTGTAAATCACTTGTGGAGTTTCAGGGTCCTTTTACCGGTTGTTCAGGGATCTGGTCCACTGTCAAGAAGCCAGTATGCTTTCACAAGAGTTTGCTTAATATTTTGTGAGTTGGTTTTCACATTTTCCTTTGAATATTGGTATATTTTTTGATTACACAATGCTGCATCTTCTTATTGTCTTATAGGAATCAATATATATATATATATATATATATATATATATATATATATATATATATATATATATCAATATATATACAGGTATATATATATATGTATATATTCATATAGATAAATATTTTATAAAATAAATATATAAATATTTTACAAAATAAGTCTTATAAGAATCCTGGGACATATATATATATATATATATATATATATATATATATATTTTAAGACAAAAATAATATTTTCTTCTAAGTGAAGAACATAGGAATGTAAAGAATTCTTAACCCACCTTCCGCTTTAGCGCAGTTGGTAAAGTGTAGTTGATTTACATTTTCTCCTATAACAGATTGCTTTCAATTTAGCAATGTGTCTCGAATACATATTTGGTTATTATTAGTAGGACCAGCACCCATTTAATTACTCATTTGAAATCTTTATGTCAGACATTACTTTTATGCAATTTCTATCTTTATTTGGTGAGAATGGTATAAACAGTTATCCAGTTATTGACATTCAGAGCTTTCTTTTCACCCCTGGGCCTTACCACTGACAGCAAATCATCTCTTCTACTGCCAGCAGGGCTTCAAATGTCAGTGCTTATTGATCTGTCAAAAAAATATGCACACAAGACATTAACCCATGTGATGCCAGACCAAATAAAAACAAATTAGTCTTCAGCTCACAGCAAGTGATGATAGAATAGAAAGAGTTAATCCTACCATTGCTGACATCTAATAGACTCTTTATTATTCACAGAAATCAGGGCTCCATGAACTGAAAGATAACCTGTCTTCCAAATGGATGTAACCACAATAAAAATGTGGATGAACTGAAGTGTTGGTTTAACAGAAACATTTTATTTATTGGTATTTATTTACTTTTATTCTAAATACTGGTGGCTATGTTATTGAAGCAGTTTCTAAATTCAACATCACATGTCAGATGTCACATGTCAGATGTTTACAATGTTTGCATGTAAAGTTAGCAAATTAAACTTAAATGTGTCTATAGGTTTTGCATTTATTTTAGTACAAGAGCCTGCAGCATGCTTCATTGAAGTTGTATTTCTCTAGTTATTATATGAATGCACATTGCTTTTAAGTTGTAATGTAAAAAATGGCAAAATGAATCAGAAAAAAAAGCTTTAATATTGTATTATAATTTATTTATTTAAAATGTAGACAATAAGTGGCAGGCTATTTTTTTTTTTTTTTTTTGCTTGCGCACAAACTTTGCTAGATTTAGTCTTTTAACATGTGTGGGTTATAGCTTGTATTACAAGTTGAAAGTAAAAAGTTTGTGCATGAGCAAACCCCAATGCGAGCTAACTTCATGACTGCGGATATTGCGACCTTGTTAACTTTGCAACTTAAAAAACTAGCACTTATCGTTTGCTCGTTAACCCAACACGCATTAGACCTAGAGCACTAAACCTGAAGTGAGTTATGAATATTTAACATTCCAATGTAAAATATACAGTGCTCAGCATAAATGAGTACACCCCTTTTGAAAAGTAAGATTTTAATGAGTATCTCAATGAACACAAGAACAATTTGCAGAATTTTGACAAAATTGAGTACTACTACATCTAGTATTTTGTATGACCTCCATGATTTGTAATGACAGCACCAAGTTTTCTAGGCATGGAATGAACAAGTTGGCAACATATTGCAACATGTATTTTTTTCCATTCTTCAAGAACTTCTTTTTTTTTTTTTTTGAGTGATGCTCAACTTATCTCTTCAGAATTACCTATAGGTGTTAATTGGGTTCAGATCAGGAGACATACTTGGCCACTGATATGGTTTACATCAGGAGACATACTTGGCCACTGCATCACTTTCACCCTGTTTTTCTTCAGAAATGCCACAGTGGCCAGCTTAGATCTGTGTTTTGGATCATTTTTATGTTGGAAAACTGCACAAAAACCAAGGGCACGGAGTGATGGTAGCCTCCCCGACACCAGCAGCATTCATTCAGCCCCACAGACGCACACGGCTACCACCATGTTTCACTGTAGGCACCATGCATTTTTCATTGTACTCCTCACCTTTGCAATGCTATAAAGATTTCAAGCCATCAGTTCCAAAAACATTTATCTTGGTCTCATCACTCCAGACTACAGAGGCCCATTAGTCTTCTTCTTTTTCAGCATGTGTCTGCATGGGCTTTAGTAGAGGCTTCCTTCATGGACGACACCCATGCATGCCATTCATCTGCAGCGTACGCCATATTGTGTCACGGGAAACAATCACCCAGTTTGGCTTTCTACTTCTTTAGCTAACTGAAGTGAACTTGCATGCCGATTTTCTTCAACCCTTCTCATCAGAAGAAGCTCCTGCCGAGGTGTTAACTTGCGTGGACGGCCTGGACGTCTCTGTGAGATGGTTGCAGTTCCATCTTTGTTACATTTTTGTATCATTTTTGCTACAGTATTCTGACTGATAAGTAAAGCTTTGCTGATCTTCTTGTAGCCTTCACCTTTCTTGTGTAAATACATTATTTTCTTTCTCAGGCCCTGTGACATTTCTCTTCCATGTGGTGCCTTTGCTGACAGCATGATATGGAAAGGGGTTTTCTTTGGTAAGTAACACCCTTTTGTAATCAACTGTCTGAAAAATTAGATTCACCTGTAGTTGAGTTCTTGTTAATTAGAAATTTGTTGTCAGACATTTAGCTTTGCTCGTATGACTTTCATTGGGGTGTATTCATTTATGCAACATGGCCTTGAATGAATTTGTTAGGAAAAATACTTTGTTTTGGATGCAAATTAACAAATCTTGGTTGCAATCCATGGCCCACATTTGTGGGAGTATTTCGTAGTATAGTGTCCCATAGAATATGTTGTTTCTGAAAGGTAAGTAAATGTTTTCTGACAAATCTGTTGGGGTGTACTCATTTATTCTGAGCACTGTATATCTAAACTAATATATATATGAAGTACATTTTCTTCTTAGTGAAGAACATTTGAATGTTAAATATTTCTATTAAAAAACAGTAAAACATTAAAATATATAAAAAATGAATATAAATGATTTTTCATGTTTAAAGGTATTTAAGTGGAAAGGGCCTAAAAGTGTATGTGTCTATATATGTGATTGTGTATGTATGTATGTATGTATGTATATACATAGTAGAGGATCAAGTAGTATCCAGACTCGGCATAGGTTGTATAGATACAAAGCAGACATACACAGGAATGAACAATTCAAATGCCTTTAATGTGTTAACAAAACAATACAGACCCACTGCCAAGTGATTCAGCTCACATCAGAGCTTTCTTCAATGGAGGCCAGACAGATATACATAAATACACAAAAAGACAACAATAAATACCCTACACAAATTCAAAATGCCAACCAGTGTGTAGCAGGAATTTTCGCCACTCCGCTGGCAAGGATGCGGCTCAAAGCTACACCCACCATATGATGAGCATCACAGTGACATCATCAGAAGCGGCTACAATTGCCGTAGCAACGTATCAACATAATCGCCGGAACGTGTTAGACACGCTAACCTGACCAACATAGATGGCATAAATAACCTGTTAATTTAAATACATCAACCAAAGATTATAGTAGTAACTATATATACACTCCTAAACAATCCAAGGGCCAATAATAAATGGTTATTAGAATATTCTAGATGTAGTGACAATCATTCAGTACATGTATGATATATTTAGCTAAACACCCAATCTATATATAGGTATAGCTTATAAAGAAAAGAATACTTATTTGTCAAAGACTAAAACAAAAGGGTATTCTATACACTAATGTATCAATACCCAAATTAGACATAAGGCCCATAGTTGTAACGGAAACTCTAGCTTCATTACTCATTGAATAGGTAGAAACATAATCATGTTTTAGTTAGAGGAATGGAGGACCGGAATACCCGTAGAAGTCCATTAGACAGGATTGACTGTAACCAGTCATATTGTTATCTTAAGATGAACTAAGGGAGTCCAGCATTTTGTTGCATATATATACAATGGAATTTCCAACACCCCCCTGCTTCAGGGGCGGTATTGTAGCGTTGGTGACAATGGTATATGTCTGTGGCCAGACATTTCCAGCTAGCTGGACATTCAGTGTCATCTCTATGGACAATGCTTATTGACCATCTCCCACCACTTAAACAAAGGCGAGACAGAGCACAAGCACTCCTGAGATTCGAAGCAAGATGGATCTTCACTCTGGACACTGTGTCCCCAAAAGGACATTTTTATTAATACTTATATTAAATATTTTTTTATCAGAAAGTGTAAATATGAGTTTCATTTTTTAATTTAAAGTATTTATGTTGTGTTTGTTAATTTATTTATTTTTAACCCTTACACTTTATGCTAGGTCTTCAATCGAGCTAATCTGGTTAGCACAAATTTTGTTTTGCGCTCGATCGCAACCATTTACTTTCAACTTGCAATATGCACACTAGTTAACGTCGTCATAATATTGCTTATTGCTCCAGCGCTAACATAAGTGCTCCATTTATAATCTAGCCCAGTGTATCTTACACATGAATTATGAATACATTTCATAATAAAGCTCAGCCACTGTGTCAGATATTCCCAAAGGTAGCCAGGCACTAGAGTTGGAAAGTGAAATCACTCCAAAGCCTAAGAAGGGAATTCTCCTAATCCACTTCTTGACATCTGTACCATACAATTAAGTAGCTCTCCCTAATGTTATCAGTGGTTAGTCATGTCCCTATCTATTAAAAGAAATCTATATTTTTACAGTAAAATCAAACCATATCTGACATTAAATAATAAAAATTAGACATCTTGGCAGCAGTTAACTTTCAAGAAGTAGTAGCCATGTGCCATGCGACCTACATAATAGAATGTGGAAAAATCCAAAGGAGTATAAATAAACTATTTAAGAAATATGGCTGTTTAAAAGACATATCATGGACTGAACCTGAAAGGATGAAGAAAGAGGGTGACTAACTTTATCTAGGGCTTCTGTAATTTAAGGTATGATTGGGGGTGCAGTAATAGGGCATTGATGACAGTTTTGATGAGTTCCACTCCATTCATATAAAAGTCAATCAGGACCAGATTATTATGGAGCCTTAAGAAGATGTTACCGTTAATCTGTAAGAAGTCAATGGACAGGAATGGACTGGCACAAGGTTGATGATTGATATTCGGACAACATAAGAGACTTTACCAGAACAGGGACTACTGGTCCTAAGATAAATTCTGCCTTAATATGCCAATTGTTAAAACAACACCTTACTGTTGTGGTGCACGGGGGATCAGATAGCTGCCATACCTTTCTAACAAAGTTAAAAAAAAATCCACAGTACCAATCCTTTTTTTTTTTTAAAAATTAAAAAAATCTTTAAAATGTATTAAGGCATTTAGACACCAGGACAAAAAAAGCGTTTCGGGTTTACCCTCCCTTCATCATGCTTATACATTACACATGTGTGTAGTACATGATCAAGATAACAAAGAATATTATCACAGAACCGTTCCCATATTTTAATATTTATAATATATATTTCTAAAACTGATTTTTTTTTCTCATTCTATAGTAATCCTAAAAAAACATGCCATGTCTAACTCTCTGTTTAACAGTTTAGGTTCTAGAGCTTCTAGCTTATATATCCAAGAAGCCTGTTTTAATATTTTCCTTTTCTTTTAATTGTAATCTCTGTACATAATCTATTTCATTCAATATCAATGGTTCAGGGCACCCCCTTTCCAAAAAACCAAACACAGCCCAATTTCTTTTAAATGATTTTGGATGAGTTTTTCATTGCTAACTATTCTTTATAACTCTTAACAGTTGGCTACATGAATCCTTTAATCTTTGGTTAAAGAAGCAATAAAATGCCAGCAAGGAATTCCTATCTGTTTCTTTCCTATAAATATCTAATTGTAACCTTCCTTCATCCTTATATACTCTAGTGCTTAAAACACTATTTCTTCTTTACTAAAATGTAAATCTTCCTTACTGTGTGATGGTTGGGAGCCATGATGAGAGAGATGACAGTGAGATTCCACAAATAATGGGTATTCTAGTTGGTATGTCTGGCTATCACTCTGCACTCTGAGACAGAGTTACAACTTAAGGGCCTTAATTTACTCATCTTTTTCAGGTGATGAGCAAGCATCAATCAATCATTGGCAGAGGCAATAGTCAGCATGTACAGGAAAAGGCCTTTTTAATACTGGTACAAGTTTAACCTCTTGCTGCCTGAATTCCTGTGTATGATCCTTTCCGAATATCAGAATGTACACTGCCATATCTTTATAGGGACATAAAGGAAAATTAAAGTTCCATAGAGCATGCAGTTTTAAACAATGTTCCAATCTACTTCTATTATCAAATTTACTTAGTTTCCTTGATATCCTTTGGTGAAGACCAACATAGGCTCAGGAGCATGCATGTGTCTAAAGCACATATGTCAGCAGAGTTTGCAACAATATTTTAGTGTTTGCTGCCCACTGGTGCTCAACAATATGCAACAATGTTAAAAACGTTGTTACAAATACAGCCGTTATATAGTGGCAAAACACATTTACACATAGAAAATCACTTAGGCATGCTCTTCAATAAAGGATACCAAGAGAACAAAGTAGAATAGATAATAGAAATACATTGGAAAGTTGTTTAAAAGGAAATACTCTATATGTATCAAAAATAATTAATTTAGATGTTATGTCCCTCTAAGCTCTTGCTGCCTGAATGCCAGTAGATCACTCAGTTTTACTTGTTAACCTGTGCAATACTATGCTACAGCCTTAAAGGGGCATGAAACCAAAACATTTTTCTTTCAGGATTTAGAAAGAGCATGCAATTTTAAACAAATTTTTAATTTACTTCTATTATCTAGTTTGCTTCATTCTCTTGATATCATTTGTTGAAAAGTATATCTTAATAGGTTCAGAAGCTGCTGATTGGTTGCTGCACATAGATGGTTAGTGTGATTGGCTTACCTATGTGCACTGCTATTTCTTCAAGTAATGATATCTAATAAATTAAGCAAATTATATAATAGAAGTAAATTAGAATGTTGTTAAAAATTGTATTCTCCATCTGAATCATGAAAGAAAAAAATGTGGGTTTAATGTCCCTTTAAGGAACCTCTTGTTTTAGCTTGCTTGGTTGCCATTCTCTGGACTGAGCTTATATAATTAGATAGCTGCTTCACCTGTAATATTATACTTTGGCCAGTGGGTATCCAATCTCCAGAAGTGCCCTTTATTTGCTTGCTGTATCTACTACTACATGTATTGTTCACTTTATATTTGCGTGAAGTCTCTTTCACTACTTAAAGGGACAGTCTACTCCAGAATTTTTATTGTTTTAAAAGATAGATAATCCCTTTATTACCCATTCCCCAGTTTTGCATAACCAACACAGTTATATTAATATACTTTTAACCTCTGTGATTACCTTGTATCTAAGCCTCTGCAAACTGCCCCCTTATTTCAGTTCTTTTGACAGACTTGCAGTTTAGCCAATCAGTGCCTGCTCCCAGATAACTTTGCGTGCACGAGCACAGTGTTATCTATATGAAATACATGAACTAACACCCTCTAGTGGTGAAAAACTGTTCAAATGCATTCTGAAAAGAGGTGGCCTTCAAGGTCTAAGACATTAGCATATGAACCTTCTAGGTTAAGCTTTCAACTAAGAATATCAAGAGAACAAAGCAACATTGGTGATAAAAGTAAATTGGAAAATTGTTTAAAATTACATGCTCTATCTGAATCATGAAAGTTTTTTTTGGCCTAGACTGTCCCTTTAAAAAGTGTATCCTATAACGAGATTAAAGAAGTGCATTGTTGAAAAATGACGGAAACAGAAAAAGATTTACATAATATTGTATTTAGAACATAGATTGTGTGTGCATTAGTGAACTAATAATTCATATGACTGTGGATCTCATTAGGCTCTAAATTACTTATAGCATTAATACTACTTGGGAACCTAAGGGATACGATTCTTTATATTCAGATAGTATTGAAAGAGGTAATTAATATCTATTATAGTCAATAGTTCTTACCTATAATATAATATAAGCAGTATACAACAAAGGCAAAGCTTGCCTCAAATACTTAGAGACTATATAATGGAACATGTAAAAAAATAAAAAGTATGTCATGAAAAAGGGTCTCCTATCTTTAAAGCATTGATTTTCTGCTTCTTTGGGTAAGGCTTGAGGTTAAAGGTTCCATTGGTGCTTCAGATTACCTTCACTCAAGGTTTTAGGGGGATCTTTACCATAGCGTCAACTGAAAATATGCTTGAATCCCGCGTCGTAATTTCTGCAAGATTGATCCACCGTAGTTATCAAAGCATCAAGATCGTCAAATGATGAAATGTGTGACGAAATATACGCTCCCACAATCTCAATCCGACGCAGAACGATGCTTGCATCATTACAGATGTTTCAAATTCACATTCGACTCTATTTGACTATTTTCCCAATTTATCAAACATTTAACAGGGACGCTTGCGTTTATTCCGAAGCAGTGTACCTAGTTTTCAATCCGCCACCCTTGAGGCCGCGGATGCCATAGAAGTCAATGTGAGTGGGAAAACACAGAAAGCTTATGTTCGATGCTGCAAGAGAATGAAGTATATTACATAATAAAAGTAAATTAGAGACTTTATTAAAATTGTATACCCTTTCTAAATCAAACAATATTATTGCTCCACTTTTGGTGCACTAGTAGATATAGGGATAAAAATGAAAACAATACATTACTACTTATGGATTATGTTACAACTTTGTCTCTCATTACAAAGCAAGGGGACAATATTATTTCTGACATTTTTTTTTAAAGTTTTGCCCCAAACTTGTAGCACTTATAGATATAGGGGTCGATTAATGAAGCAGCAGATGCTGCTTCTGACCCACTCCGCTTCAGTTCCGCTTGAAGCGGAAGTTAAGAAGCAGCGGTCCTAAGACCGCTGTTCCTTAACTCATCCGTAACATCTGAGGTGGCAGACAGCAATCAGTCTGATCGAATACGATCAGGTTGATTGACACCCCCTGCTAGCAGCCGATTGGCCGCAAATCTGCAGTGGGCAGTATTGCACCAGCAGTTCACAAGAACTGCTGATGCAACAATAAATGGCGATAGCGTATGCTGTCGGCATTTATCGATATGCGGAGGACATGATTCGCTATAGCGGATCATGTCTGTACACACCATGATAAATTTACCCTATAGCGATAAAAATAAAATAAATACACAACATAATATAGCTAACTTCCTTTATATTTTTTTGGAAAAATCTATTTGCACCATGTTTAAGCCATGTAATACAAGTCCCACTCTCCACTTCGTACCAAATTTGACGCAACACTTTTCGCACCAATTGATGCAAACTCCTAAATAACCCACAGACTTGTGAATTTTTCAACCACTTTTGATTGGAATATGCATAATCATATGATTTATAACATCAGCCAATCTGATTAAAATATACATTTTTTAACTATCACTAACGAATCAAATTGCTCGATGCTTGTGTCATTGATCACTCATCAGAACTTGTAAGTGCCATTTGTTACATTGTATATTATACTTTGAAAGTATGTATATGTGAAATTATCATTATTATTTTTTTAATTCTTTTATTAACCCCAATTTCTTTCCCTTAAGGACCAGAGCTATTATTACATTTCTGCCGTGTTTGTGTTTAGCTGTAATTTTCCTCTTACTCATTTACTATACCCACACATATTATATACCGTTTTTCTCGCCATTAAATGGACTTTCCAAAGATACCATTATTTTCATCATATCTTATAATTTACTATAAAAAAATATAAAATATGAGAAGAAAACGGAAAAAAACACCCTTTTTCTAACTTTGACCCCCAAAATCTGTTACACATCTACAACCACCAAAAAACACCCATGTTAAATAGTTTCTAAATTTTGTCCTGAGTTTAGAAATACCCAATGTTTACATGTTCTTTGCTTTTTTTGCAAGTTATAGGGCAATAAGTACAAGTAGCACTTTGCTATTTCCAAACCACTTTATTTCAAAATTAGCGCTAGTTACATTGGGACACTGATATCTTTCAGGAATCCCTGAATATCCATTGACATGTATATATTTGTTTTTAGAAGACATCCCAAAGTATTGATCTAGGCCCATTTTGGTATATTTCATGCCACCATTTCACCGCCAAATGAGATCAAATAAAAAAAATTGTTCACTTTTTCACAAATTTTTTCACAAACTTTAGGTTTCTCACTGAAATTATTTGCAAATAACTTGTGCAATTATGGCATAAATGGTTGTAAACGCTTCTCTGGGATCCCCTTTGTTCAGAAATAGCAGACATATATGGCTTTGGTGTTGCTTCTTGGTAATTAGAAGGCCGCTAAATGCAGCTGTGCACCACACGTGTATTATGCCCAGCAGTGAAGGGGTTAATTAGGGAGCTTGTATGGTTAATTTTAGCTTTAGTTTAGTGTAGTAGACAACCCAAAGTATTGATCTAGGCCCATTTTGTTATATTTCCTGCCACCATTTCCCCGCCAAATGCGATAAAATAAAAAAAAAACTTCACTTTTTAACAATTTTTTTCACAAACTTTAGGTTTCTCACTGAAATTATTTACAAACAGCTTGTGCAATTATGGCACACATGGTTGTAAATGCTTCTCTGGGATCCCCTTTGTTCAGAAATAGCAGACATATATGGCTTTGGCGTTGCTTTTTGGTAATTAGAAGGCAGATAAATACCGCTGCGCATCACACCTGAATTATGTCTAGCAGTGAAGGGGTTAATTAGGTAGCTTGTAGGAAGCTTACAGGGTTAATTTTAGCTTTAATGTAGAGATCAGCCTCCCACCTGACACATCACACCCCCTGAACCCTCCCAAACAGCTCTCTTCCCTCCCCCACCCCACAATTGTCCCCGCCATCTTAAGTACTGGCAGAAAGTCTGCCAGTACTAAAATAAAAGGTATTTAAAACATTTTTTTTTTTACATATGCTGATGTGTAGGATACCCCCTTAGCCCCCAAACTCCCTGATCCCCCCCAAACAGCTCTCTTACCCTCCCCTCTACCTTATTGGTAGCCATCTTGGGTACAGGCAGCTGCCTGCCAGTACCCAGTTTACTAAAAGAAAATGCTTTTTTTTATAATTTATTAATTTTTTCTGTAGTGTAGCTTCCCCCAGCCAAAGAGCAACCCCCCACCCCCTCCCAGATCCCTTAGATGTATTATTAAAAATAATTTGTATCCCACTCTATCCCACTTATTTTTTTTAAATTTCTGTAGTGTAGCCGTTCCCACCCCGTGCACGCGGCCGCCCCCACCCTCCCGTGCACGTGGGCACGTGCCTCCGTGTGCACCCCGACGGTCACGCCCACGATCCCGCCCCCCTTGACGTCATATGGCCCATCAATGGCCGCCCACCCGCCTCCCACGTAAGCTCCCACCCACCAACGATACCGGCCATCGATGTCCGGTGCAGAGAGGGCCACAGAGTGGCTCTCTCTGCATCGGATGGCCAAGGGGTGTTATTGCAGGATGCCTCTATATTGAGGCATCACTGCAATAACCGGAAAGCGGCTGGAAGCGAGCAGGATCACTTCCAGCCGCTTTAAACCCCTAATGTCGTACAGGGTACGTCGCTGGTCTTTAAAGACCAGGTTGTGTGCAACGTACCCTGTACGACATGCATCGTTAAGGGGTTAAACCAGTTCACAAGACGTAAGAGAGAAAATTACATACATTTCATGTCCATAAAACAGATGACAAATTATGATATGTTAATACAGAAACAATAAGTAAATACATAAACCACGAAAAATAAAAAGTAAACCACATGTCTTCCAAGAATTAATCTCAATTTGAAAGGTTACCCTGATTTCAAAGTTTCCAACACAAGTACAGAGCAATTGCTGTATATATTATCCCAATATCTTTTGGTACTATCATGCCTGTGAACCATAAAAAAAATGTTTAATCCCCCCAGAAACATAAAAAAGACAAAAAAAAAAAAAAAGAAACAACATAACCATAAATAATAAATAAATCACTCCATCCCTCTATAACATTACTCACTTTAACACAGTCTTCAAATTATGATGTTACTGATGAAGCTGGTATCCAGGAATGAGGAAACAGCCCAGTTTTGACAGCTGATATAAATGGTTTGGTGTTGAATAATAGAGATAATAACTTTTTTGAATAACCAATGTTTGATCTCTGATCAATGGTAACCATTTATCCAAAAAATCCTGAGTCTTATTATCATTTAATAAATTTATATTCTGAATCTCAAACGTAATATGTTGTAGAAGGGTACTTATAAAACTAGTAAAACTAGGTGGAGAAGTATCCTTCCACTTCTTCAATATCATGTATCGCATTATCATTATCATTGTACAATAGGTATGGTAGTAGCTTGGTCTAATAACTGCTGAATCCGTCAGAAAAAAATATATCTACCATTAATCTTGAAATGATCCGAAAAAAGTTTGCTGTACCAAAAATTAAATTTGGACCATAATTGTGATATTTTTGGACATTTCCAGAATACATGTAGAATATCTGCTTTATCTAAATGGCATTTAGAACAGTAAAATTCATTATTTGGAAAGAATTTTGCCAATTTAGAGGGAGAGAAATAGACATTGTGAATCAGTTTGACGTGTGATTCTTTCCAACCAATGGGAATTGTAAGTTTTTGCATTAACATAAAACTGTGTCTAATATTAATAGAGTCTACTGCTGGAAAATGCAATACCCAGACAGCTTGAATTTTATTTAAACATAACTGTCCCTGTTTAAAAAGCAAAATATCATACAATAACGATATAGAACATTTGCCTACAGAAAATTTCCTAATGGATAGTTTGATCTCGGACCATTGACACAGTAGCTCAATTTTCCAACTTTTATAATTAATAAAATGAGGTATCTGAAAATATGCGAACAAGTCATTCCTAGATATTTGGAACCTGCGAATAAGGTTATTAAAGGATAGTAAATGTCCGGTAGAAGAGAACAATTGATGCAGGTATATCAACCCCTTTTTGGACCATGATTTAAAAACTGCTTGTTGGATTCCTGATATAAATTCTGGATTCCCACATATTAGAAGAAGGGAAGAGCATTTAAAATATATTCTGAGATTGAAGCAAATCTTCTGCCATGCAATGATAACATTCTTAAAAGTTATTAAATTTGTTAGAATACAAGGGAGATTCCCTATTGAACAATGCAAAATTGCCTTGAGAGAAAATGGTGAGATTATTTCGGTTTCAAGCTCATTAGAGGTGAATTTATTAAGAATCGTTAGCCAGTCCATTGCAGTCCTGGCTAACGTTACAAAATTGTACAGTTTAATATCTGGAAACGCCAACCCAGCATTCTCTTTTTTTTTAGTACGTTTTACAATTGATATGTGGGCTTTTTGCTTCTTCCATAAAAATTGTGAACAAATTGAGTAGAATTTATTTATCTGCTGTTTAAAAATAAAAAGTGGTAAATTATGTAACAAATACAGAATTTGTGGAAATATAATTGTTTTAATCAAGGTGATTCTGGCTGACAAAGAAATGGGAAGATCCATCCAGATTTTAAGATCTGAGATAGAGTTATTAAAAACCTGTGGAAAATTCATCTCATACCAAAATTTCGATGCTTATGAAGTTGTATCCCCAAATATTTTATGTAATCTGTTGTTTTAAAGGATGATGTAAATAGCTATCTGGCTTCTTCATGAACCACATCAATTCACTTTTTCCCAGATTGATCTTATAGCCTGAAATCGAGCTGAAGATAGTGAGCATGTCTAATAATAAAGTTATAGATTTTTTTGAGTTTTCCAAGAAAAACAGTAAATCGTCAGCATACAATAATATTTTAATCTTCTCAGTACCAAATTTTAGCCCTATCAATTCAGACCGAAGCCATATAGTGAGGGATTCTATAGATATATTGAACAATAATGGGGAAAGGGGACATCCTTGACTAGTCCAATGACCTAATAAAATTCTAGCTGAGGGGTTACCATTAATCAATAGATAGGAATAAGGATTTGCATATAGTTTCCGAATAAAACCTACAAAATTACCAATGAATTCAAACTGGGATAAAGAATCTAGCAGGTGAATCCAAGAAATGGAGTCAAAAGCTTTCTCTGCGTCTAATGACAGCAGAGCCAGATCTGTGTCAAACATCTTCTTTGATTCCTTGATTGTATTCCAAAAATAATCCAAAATGACTTCTACTTTACGCAAGTTTAAAGACATATTCCTTCCCTGTATGAAACCCGTTTGATCAGGATGTATTATTTTATACAGAAATTTATTTAACCTGTTCGCTAAGATAGCCGTGAGGATTTTTTAATCGATATTTAAAACAGAAATCGGCCTATAGGAAGCTGGCTCTTCTGCATCCTTGCCTTTTTTATGAATAAGAGCAATATTAGCTGCGGAAAAGTAGCTTGATATTGGCATATTAGTAATATAATACAAATGAAAGAGTTTAGTAAGTGTATACTTAATATCTTCTACTAAAATTTTCTAAAACTCTGCCGGGAGCCAATCTGGGCCCGCTGCCTTATTCAGTTTAGATTCACCGATAGCCTCAAATATCTCATCTACTGAGAATAGTTTATTGATCAATTCAAGATCATTTTACGAAAACTTTGGGAGGTGAAATTTTGGACCAGAAGTTTGTTCTATTAGATAGATCTGCATCAACTTTTTTATATAAATTTTGATAAAATTTAAAAAATGCCTCCCTGATATTTTTGTTATCAGTATATCTATAACCCCCTTCCTTAATTGCTGCTATATAGTTTTTACTCAACCTATTTTTAGTTATTTGTGCTAAATATTTAGCTGAACAACCAATATACCCCTTATATCGATTGTCGATTTTCTTATCTTCCTCTAAACACTTTTGCTTTAAAAATAACTCCAATTTGGTTCTAGCATGGCAGTATTTATCCCAATTAAACTTAGAGTTCTCTGATCTATATTGTAAAAATGCATTCTTGAGCTGATTAGATAGCTGTAGTTCCCTAGCTTGCCGTTTTCTTTTCCAATTACACATATATGCTTTTATCTTTCCCCTCAAAACCGCTTTATATATGTGTGTGTGTGTGTGTGTAAATATAGCTACATGTATACTGTATATTCATATAGATATATAGGTATAAATTAAATAAAGGGCTGCACTCACTGGGTTTAGATTAAAAATAATCCTTGTGTTTTAATAGAACATGGTAAACATGGTTACCATGTTTAATTAAAACAAAAGGATTATTTTTAATCTAAACCCAGTGAGTGCAGTCCCTTATTGCATTTATACAGATTATTTGATTTAACACCCTGGTTATCCTCCTATATGAAGTGGGAGTGCAGATACAGTACAAGTATGTATATATATATAGGTATAGATATATATTTTATAAAAAAATATCTATGTAAAGAACATTGGAATGTAAAATATTCATAAATACCTTCAAGTTTAGCGTTGGAGTTTGTGTTGGTGTGTTAGCGATAAGTGTTATTTTTTATTTTTTATTAAAGCGCTCTCTATTGAAGTCTATGGGCAGAAGAAAATAATGCGGTTGCAATATCCGAAATCGTGAAGTTAGCACACACCAGGCTTTGCTTGCACAGTTTACTTTCAACTTGCACTAACCCACCCGCATTAAAAGTTTAGATTGATCAGTGTTTGCACGTGAACGAATAACAAAAATTAGAATCGCTTGCAATCTTGCCCAGTGTATTTTGATCACTACTAGAAAACTCATCCATTTGTTGAGTTATCCAATAGTACTATGGCAAAAGAGAAAAAGCATGACAACACACAAAAACACAATCAAATAAATTTTCAATGCCTGTTATCAAGTGTATTGAGTGCAACTAACTTCAAATACAATCTGCTTCAATCAGGATAAGAAAAAGAATGCTATGTGAAGTGCTTTCAACACTTTCTTCTACCAACACTCAGTCCTCACCAAAATAAATACATTTATACATAAAAAAAACTGTTACTATCATCATAAGTCAACTTTTCTGATTGGTTACTCTTTACTAGACATGTGCATTAATTTAAATATGAATGCACATTCGTTAACAAAACACAGATATTCGTCTTGTTTTCACAAAACGAATATCCGAACAATTGCAGCATGAAATTTAAAGAAAATAAATGAATAATAATGAATTTATCAGTATTCCAACTTTGTCTCCTTTAAATAGTTAAAATAATTACCTTTAGCACACTGGAGAGCTACGCCAATCCTGTCCTCTTCTTCATTTAGCCCCGGCCGCATTAATAGGATGCTTAGTATGGAGTCTCCCAGGGCTTGCACTTAAGTAGAAGGTCTCGCTAAGGGTAATGGGGGAAACCAGATGTGGCCTCCTTGCCCAATGTGTTTAGAGGGATATGGCTGTACCTCACAAGGTCCATAGGAGGCCAAAACGAACGATCATCTGGGCCATCATTTCCCTTGTTCAGTGGAGAATTGACTGATATTTCGGGCTGGACTGACCTTGTAAGGTGGGATCAGACTGATATACTTTAGGAAAGTTCTCCACTAAAAGAAGCTACTTCCAGGTGAAAACCAGACTACAGAACAAGTCAATCAGTAGGAAGTGTAAGGAGCGCCTAAAATAAAAGGCCAGGTCAAGATATGGTGATAAAAAGATCTAACAGCAAATATGCTAGAAATATTTAATAACACATATTATACATATAACAAAGTACATGGATCCATAGTACTGATTAAAAGCAATATAGGATAATACAATGACAGAAAAATACAATGATAATATGAATAGAAGCAAACAATGAATAACAATGATAAAATGTAGATGAGATAAAAACAAATACAGATATAGGCGAGAATGTCCGTAATATGGCCCCTAGGGGTCGAGGGCACAATGTGGAAAAAAAAAATGATAATATGAGTGATGATAAAAAATGTGTAAAAGTGTGTGTCCAAAAAATGAGCTAAGGTGATGTTGTGTAACAATACAGTCAATAGAATCCAAAAGAAACTCAAAATAGTGTCAAAAGTGTCTGTGTATCCAGGTGAAAAAGTAAACAAAATGACAAAAATATTCCTAGTGGTCAAATTCTTTATAGTCCAAAGTAAGTGATCCAACTGATCCAAATAGGTGTTAGTCCTCCAAGATGTAGAAAAAAACTATACTGTGAAAAACTCCAAAATGGCATAAAAGATTATAAAAAATACTCCAGAGTGATTGGGGATAAAAAATAAAAATAAAAATAAAAATAAGAGTAAAAACAAGGCTAAAAATAGAAGTCAATGTGCAGATAATAACCAATATGGATAAAATCAATAATAAGCAAAAAAAACTCCATAACCTGTGAAAGAAAGAAAAGGTACAACATAGAGCAGTATTGTTTGTAATAAACTCTAAGTAATAATCAGTACTATGGATCCATGTACGTTGTTATATGTATAATATGTGTTATTAAATATTTCTAGCATATTTGCTGTTAGATCTTTTTATCACCATATCTTGACCTGGCCTTTTATTTTAGGCGCTCCTTACACTTCCTACTGATTGTTCTTATTTTATGGGTAACTAGAGACCCATTGGTTATAGGAGCTTAGGTCCTTTGAGTTAGCGCCGTCAGATTGAAATCCTTTGATCCTACAGAACAAGTCACCAAGCTTTTATTAGTTCCTGGTGATAGCTTTGTGGATTTCTAGCCCTATGTGCCTAGAGGGATATGGCTGTACCTCAGAGACAAGGCCCAAAGTATGTTGAAAAGATTGTTTGGGGTTGCCATTTCCCTTGTTTAGAGGAGAATTGTCTGATACTTCAGGGTTGGATTGACCTTGTTAAGCGGAATCAGAATAGCAAACCCATATCACATACATTTTTAGCATTTCTTATGTAAAGTTAAAAATGGCCTATTCATTTGCATCAATAGTACTTACCAGACCCCTAGATTCACTAAACATTCAAAGAACTCTTTAGGGAGCTAGATATATGGATAGTTCCTTCAGTCATTCTAGTCCCTTCAGTTTCCCTAATTCCTGTGTTGCTGGAGTACTGGAGAGACTGGAAGAGTGGGGCGACACTGATAGTAAATTAACCCAGTGGGACAAATCTGTTTCTTGTAAAGGTTATTCATAGGAACCTGAAATACTATAGTATGAAGTAACTCTCCAAAAATCAATTAATTTGATGAATAGGTTAAATGCTGAATCTAGCTTGTAGGTTGTCTCACTATATATGGAACATTACCCTAAATGAGAAGCAGAATATCGTCTGGTCAATAACCAGGAACGTCATTCATCAAAAATGCAAATGCAGTATTTTTATAAGAAAATGTTTAATTGAATCTGTACTTTGCATACATCTTGAGTAATTTCACATAAAAAAAGTTGTGTTAGAATATGATCTCCAATTTATTGTTACAGATTTCAGGAAGACATTATTTATGCTGGGCACTTAGATTTCATTTTCCCTATGTGCTAATTAATTTTTATTTGGCTGGCTTCATTTTCTCATTTGTGTTATCAGCCCATTTTCAATCACTAATTAGGGAACAGGAAAATGTTTTGCCCCATGCTGTTTAATTAAGAAGAACTCTGTCTTATTAATATGTTGTATTGTACAGCCATGATTCATCATGTGACTAAAGCAAACTGTATCTGAGAAATAATTAGTCCTAAATGTCTAGTAATGGTGAAAAAAAGGCTATAAATCAGCTGCAGAGCTAATGCAATTAAGTTTCACTGCGGAATATATAACAAATAAATCATCTGACAGCAGCTGGAAAAGCTATCAATTAGGGATTATCATTCTATGGTGCCATAAAAATGATATTATGACATTGTGAATTGAAGCATATTTTTTGCCGCATGAATGGTTGAAATGGAAGATCTACTATATAATAGAGTTACAAATAGTGTATTCTATACATGTTTTTTTCTGTATTTTGTGTTTCTAACCTCTGTTGAAATGTCAATTCAAATACATTAAATTGCCTGTAGATTTACTTGCTTTAATTTTATTTGTCAAGATTCAAAATATCTATCTGCCTTTCTAGCCATGGATGCCCAATGAGGCCTCTGAATACCCGAGCCTAGTTTCTTGATACCAGTTGCCTAGGGTGATCAAAGCTTGGAAGTATGTTAACATAACATATCTAGTGCTACTACTAAATTACTATATATAGGCTGTTTTGTGCTGTGCAAATCCTGATCTTAGTATGGTGATCTCTCACAATAATAAATCTGACTCTATCTATCTATCTATCTATCTATCTATCTATCTATCTATCTATCTATCTATCTATCTATCTATAATCTATCTATCTATCTATCTATCTATCTATCTATCTATCTATCTATCTATCTATCTATCTATCTATCTATTATTTGTTTTAAACAATGTTTTAAACAAGTTAGGGGAGTGTTCAGTTCTGATGTTGGATCTATACTTTTACTGGCTTATAATTTTAAAATTGCATATCAGATCATATTAGCTTGGTTGGTAAATTAGTCACCAGCAATGGAAAACACTCCATTGTGAGGGCAGTACTTGCTGTAAAAGAGCAAAAACAGTACCCAAACATGTCAAACCGATTTGATAGTTAAATTGTTACCCTATAAACAAAACAAAAAGATTAGGCACAACTAAAAGACACAAGAAAGTAACTATGTGCTATCCCGATTACCAAGAATAGTTCAGCTTAAAAGAGTTTCTAACACCTTTCAACAGAGTTAATACAGAGAGGACATATTATACAGCTACTATGGGGGATATTTATCAAAGCGTCAATCTCTGTACATTAGCCGGCGTCAATACGCTTGTCAGACATCGCTGACGTGGATCCACATACAATGCCCTTATTTATTTAAAAAAACGTCAAAAACACGCGTGTCAAGTACGGCGCGATGAGCATCGGACTGTTGTTAACTAACAGTCATCGATGTTGTGGTTATTTGGGTTTTTCCCAACTTTATTTATACCATTTCATTACTGTCCATGAACAAGCACATTTCTCTAAAGCTAATCTTTTATTTTTCATCTGTTAATGTCCAAGAAATAGATAGATTTATACCTCAACAAACAATATCTCATAGAAAGTTATTTTTATATTTATTTGTTATACAAAAAAAAATCTGTTATATGATACTTTCACATAAATGAATGTGTATTTGTATTTCTAGAAGTCATGATATGCTTTTATCTCATAAAGCTGAAAGAAATAAACACAGCGCATCCCTTTTAAGAGCAAATGTTTTAATATAACAAGATCAAGCGTTATAAAAAATAACACTTACAGGATGTAGATAAAAATCATGCATGTAAATACATAAAACCGGAAGCTCTGAGTCATGCAGTCCAACAAATTATCAGCAGGACCTTGTGGTAAGTTGGAAAAGCCACAAACAAGATCGGCGCTGGGATAACTCGTGGACGCTCCGTCAAGCTTAGATGATTGGAGGACGTGCCTGACGTCAGAGCGTTGATGACCTTCAATGCATTTCGTCCTATAACGTTAGGACTTTCTCAAGAGGGTGGATGCTAATCGTTGTCGGGTACACCCCTATATAGCTATAGAAATAATCTGATTGGATTAGACTGTTAGTAATCTTATCTGGAAGGGGAATACACTTGTCGCTATATGTGGTAGGACCCGGACAACTTGGATCTAAATTAAAATAATTGAACAAGCACTTAGCACAAAATAAAAATATAAAATTTTTGGCTGTTAAACATAACATCTTCATACACAGTATAATATGATGGTTAAAAATAATAGTAACCTATTTAAAAGTGTATGCGTATCTGAACCTTTCTTGGATAACAGTAACAAAAAATAATTCATAAAACACATACGCCTAGATTTAGAGTTCTGCGTTAGCCATCAAAATCAGCGTTAAGGGGTCCTAACGCTGCTTTTGGCCGCCTGCTGGTATTTAGAGTCGGCCAGGTAAAGGTGTACCGCTCACTTTCAAGCCTCAACTTTTCCATACCGCAGATCCCCTTACGTCAATTGCGTATCCTATCTTTTTAATGGGATCTGCCTAACACCGGTATTTAGAGTCTTGGCTGAAGTGAGCGTTACACCTCTACCGACAAGACTCCTACCGCCCATGGAAAGGCTGTAGTTAAGAGCTTTATGGGCTAACGCCGGTATATAAAGCTCTTAACTACAGTGCTCTAAAGTACACTAACACCCATAAACTACCTATGTACCCCTAAACTGAGGTCCCCCCACATCGCCGCCACTATAATAAATATTTTTAACCCCTAATCTGCCGACCGTACATCGCTGCCACCTACATTATCCCTATGAACCCCTAATCTTCTTGATCTTCTGCCCCTAACATCGCCGACACCTACATTATATTTATTAGCCCCTAATCTGCCCCCCCCAATGTCGCCGCCACCTACCTACACTTATTAACCCCTAATCTGCCTACCGGACCTCGCCGCTACTCTAATAAAATTATTAACCCCTAAACCGCCTCACTCCCGCATCGCAAACCCTATAATAAATAATATTAACCCCTAATCTGCCCCCCCAACATCGCCGCCACCTAACTTCAAGTATTAACCCCTAATGTGCCGACCGGACCTCGCCGCTACTCTAATAAATGTATTAACCCCCTAAAGCTAAGTCTAACCCTAACAACCCCTAAACTAAATATAATTTTAATCTAACAAAATAAATGAAATCTTATTAACTAAAATATTCCTATTTAAAACTAAATACTTACCTGTAAAATAAACCCTAAACTAGCTAAAATATAACGAATAATTATTTTGTATCTATTTTAGGATTTATATTTATTTTACAGGCAACTTTGTATTTATTTTAACTAGGTACAAAAAATCCTAACCTAAGTTACAATTAAACCTAACACTACACTATCAATAAATTAATTAAATAAATTACCTAAATTACATACAATTAAATAAACTAAACTAAATTACAAAAAAAAACAAAACACTAAATTACAAAAAATAAAAAAAGATTACAAGAATATTAGGCTAATTACACCTACTCTAAGCCCGCCAAAAAAAAATAAAAAAGCCCCCCAAAATAATAAAGGTCCCTACCCTATTCTAAATTAAAAAGTAATCAGCTCTTTTACCAGCCCTTAAAAGGGCTTTTTGCGGGGCATGCCCCAATGTAATCAGCTCTTTTGCCTGTAAAAAAAAATACAACCCCCCCAACATTAAAACCCACCGCCCACATACCCCTACTCTAACCCACCCAAATAAACCTAACACTACCCCCCTGAAGATCTCCCTACCTTGAGTCGTCTTCACCCAGCCGGGCCGAAGTCTTCATCCGATGGGGCAGAAGAGGACATCCAGACCGGCAGAAGTCTTCATCCTATCCGGGCAGAAGAGGACATCGGGACCGGCAGACATCTTCATCCAAGCGGCATCTTCTATCTTCATCCAAGGATTGAGCTCACATTCTATTGGCTATTCCAATCAGCCAATAGAATGCAAGCTCAATCCTATTGGCTGATTGCAACAGCCAATAGGATTTTTTCAACCTTAATTCCGATTGGCGGATAGAATTCTATCAGCCAATTGGAATCTAAGGGACGCCATCTTGGATGATGTCATTTAAAGGAACCTTCATTCCGAAGAAGACGTCGTAAGAAGAGGATGGATGTCGGATCTTCAAAACTGTAAGTGGATCTTCAGGGGTTAGTGTTAGTTTTTTTTTTTAAGGGTTTATTGGGTGGGTTTTAGTTTTAGATTAGGGTTTGGGCAGCAATAGAGCTAAATGCCCTTTTAAGGGCGATGCCCATCCAAATGCCCTTTTTAGGGCAATGGGCAATGGGGAGCTTAGGTTTTTTTAGTTAGGTGTTTATTGGGGGGGGGCTGGTTGTGTGGGTGGTGGGTTTTACTGTTGGGGGGGTATTTGTATTTTTTATTTACAGGTAAAAGAGCTGATTTCTTTGGGGCAATGCCCCGCAAAAGGCCCTTTTAAGGGTTATTTGTAGTTTATAGTAGGTGAGGGTTTTTTTTTATTTTGGGGGGGCTTTTTTATTTTCATAGGGCTCTTAGATTAGGTGTAATTAGTTTAAATATTTGATCATTTCTTTTTTATTTTGTGTAACTTAGTGTTTAGTTTTTTTTGTAACTTAATGTTTGTTATTTTTTGTAACTTAGTTGTTAGTTTTTTGTAACTTTGTAATTTTTTATTGTAGATTTAAATTATTTGAGTAGGGTTAGGTGTTTAAATATATAATAGAGTTAATTTAATTTGTAGTTTAATGTAATTTTAGTATAATAGGATAGATTAATTATTAGTTTAATATAGTTTAATGTAATTGTAGTATAACAGTTAGGGTAGATTAATTAATAGTTTAATATATTTTAATTTAAATCTAAAGGTAAGTTTAAATGTATTATAAGATAGGGATGAGTTAATATTTAATATAAAGTTAGCAGGTTATTAGGTTTAGGGGTTAATAGTTTAATTTAGTTTATGGCAATGTGGGGGGCTGGCGGTTTAGGGGTTAATAGGTTTAGTAAGTGGTAGTGATGTGGGAGGCCAGAGGTTTAGGGGTTAATACCTTTAGTTAGTTGCGACGGGGTCCGGGAGTGGAGGGATAGGGGTTAATAACTTTATTACAGTTGCGGTGGGCTCCGGGAGCGGCAGGATAGGGGTTAACAACTTTAGTTGCGGCGGGGTCCAGGAGCGGCAGTATAGGGGTTAAACAGTTTTGTATAGTGGCAGTGTTTAGTGACAGCATATAAATAAAGCTGTGAAAAAGCCGAAT